>NC_069500.1:724927613-725227613 GCF_027579735.1 Bombina bombina | reverse complement strand
GTGGGTATCTTCATGAGAAATAACGTACATTTCAGTCCAACAAACATCCTTAGGGAACCCAATGGCTCATACATAATAAGGGTCGGCCTTCTCTTTAACACATTCGTTACACTGGTGAATGTATATTTACCAAATGTAGGACAGCAGTTGCTGTTCAAACAAGTTTCCCAGCTGCTATTGGAACATGCAAAAGGCATTATATTATTGGAAGGAGACTTTAATCTACCATTGGACCCGATACATGATACATCACTAGGCAAATCTAGTACACCCCAAAAAGTGATAAAAGCCATACAAACACAACTACATCAACTCAGACTGCATGACGTTTGGAGGACAAAGCATCCACACACAAGAGACTACACATTTTACTCCCATCCACCCAACATCTATACCAGAATTGACTACGTGATTACAGACCAAATAGGTTTAGCTTTGGTGGAGGATACCACCATATTGCCTACTACATGGTCAGATCATGCGCCAGTGCAATGCACGATTAATTGGCCGAATGTGCCTATTAAGCCGTTCTTATGGAGGTTAGATGAACACATGTTGGACAACCCGTTGATAGCTACTGAGATTGACACAGTTATAGGACATTACTTTAGGGAAAATACAAACAGAGACACAGCCCCCTTGGTGCTTTGGGAAGCACATAAATGTGTAGCAAGGGGAGAGTTGATAAAATACAAAGCCAGAGAGAACAAAAACAATAGGCAATTTGTAAATTCTATCACATCACAAATTAGATACTGGGAGTCGGAAATTAAAAAACAAACCCGACTCTGCAGCTGTGCTGGGCAAATTGACTACAGCTAAATCAGAACTTAATAAGTATATGATAAAAGAATATCAAAGGAAAGCAGACAGATTGCAACAAAGGTATTTTGATGTCAATAATTAAACAGGCACCTCCTTGGTGAAAGCCCTCAAGAGAAAACAACTAGACAATCATGTCCACACAATGACAGACTCAATAGGTAACATACATAAAGATAGTATACAAATAGCTGATACCTTTAGACGGTACTATGAGGTGCTGTACATTTACAACATTCAGACAGAAGGTAAACAGGAAGACATAGAAAGCTTTCTAGCAGACATACAACTTAACGAACTAAGCCGGAAAGATTCTAAAAAATTAGACTTACAAATAACCGCAGAAGAGATTAAAACAGCCATTACAAAAATGCCAAATGGTAAAAGCCCAGGACCAGACGGTATCAGTATAAAATACTATAAGGCTTACATACACCATATGTTGGCCCCACTGACAGCGCTATTTAACTCACTGCTCAGGGAGGGGGGATATACAGATAACATGCTGGAAGCACATATTATGGTCCTCCCCAAACCAGGGAAACTTTGGACAGACCAGAAAATTATAGACCCATCTCGCTTCTAAACTCGGACATTAAAATATTTGCAAAAGTTTTAGCCACGAGAATAAATAAACACCTTCCCAACTTGATACATCCAGACCAAGAGGGATTTGTCCTGGGCAGAGAAGCTCAAGACAATACCCTTAGGACATTTCAATTAACATACTATGCCCAATCACATAATCTACCGATGGCCCTTATATCCACAGACGCAGAGAAGGCGTTTGACAGAGTAAATTGGCTCTTCCTCAAATCTGTTCTCCACAAAATGAAATTCAGTGATTCCTTTATCCAATTAATCACACATTATATCAGAACCCCACAGCGTGAGTAAAAGTAAATGGCATACTCTCGGAAAAACTCAAAATCAGAAACGGAACAAGGCAGGGTTGCCCTCTCTCCCCCATACTGTTTGTGATTGCCATAGAAGTGCTGGCCCAAAGAATTAGAGAAGATGGTTTAGTAATGGGAATCACCATAGCAAACAGTAATTACAAATTGGCATTATATGCAGATGACATCTTGCTCACACTGACAAACATTGACTATTCATTGCCCAGAGTACTAGAGACTTTCCAATTGAAACTCTCAAAATCCGAATTGCTAAATATAACTTGCGATGCGGAGACACTCGACAAAACGTTAAAGGTATGTCCACTCAGAAGACAAGACACCAAAATGAAATATCTAGGCATATAAATATCACCGGACCAACAGGAGATTTTTCAGGCTAATTACAAACACTTAGAGAGCAATTTGGTAGCTGACCTGTCAAACTGGAAGAATAAAACAATATCATGGTTAGGCGGGATTAATGTCATTAAGATGAATGTATTACCGAGACTCCTTTATCTATTACAAACAACATCCATACCACTACCATCGCAATATATATCCAGAATTCAAAACATAATAGAGCATTACATATGGGTGGGCATTAGACCTAGAATACCCAGGAAAACTCTACCTACCAAGAGACGGGGGGGGATTGGGACTCCCCAACATAATGACATACAAACAAGCTATTACTCTACGAACACTGCTAGACTGGTGTAGCAATGAACATGACAAAATATGGGTACAGCTGGACTGCTCCATACTGGGAACTGGGAATGCTGGAGGCACAGCCCGGCTGTCAAAAAAGGACAGACCAGAAGTGGTGACCAAATTCCCGTTATATGTAGATTCCTTTACCAACTGGAAGAAATTAATGAACACCTCCACAAGCATATCCTCACACTTTTCACCTCTGACTCCACTATACCATAACTCTGCGATAACATGGACAGGCAGGGAATCTAATATCAACCGTAGAACACCTCTTAAAGAAAGATCAATCTCGACAATAGTTGAGAGAGAGAAGTTGAAGACACTTGAAAAAATAAAAGAGACAGAGATAGGAGACTGCATGAATTGGCTAGCACACTCACAGCTAAGCTACTACCTGGTGACGCATAGGCAAAAACATAACTTGCTCAGATTGCCCACCCCATATGAAACATTGTGTCTACGAGATACATCGACTGAACACGCAATATCTATCTTATACAAACTACTGCTAATAGAGGACACACAAACCTTACCCGCATATACAAAGGCCTGAGAAAAAGATCTAAACACAGACATTGAGTTACAAGACTGACTGATAGCATTTCAGATCACAAAGAGAACTTCAATCTCGACCACAGTACAGGAATCCAGTTATAAATTTATATCACGATGGTATCTCACGCTTAACAGACTAAAACAAATTTATAAAACAACCTCCGGGAAGTGCTGGAGGGAATGTGGAGGGGAGGGTACATTGACGCACATATGGTGGGACTGCCCTGGCCTCGATCGGTTCTGGACTGAAATACTCAATTACATCAGGATAGCAACAGGGAAACCCTTACAAAACAGCTCCAAAACCTTGTTGTTTCTCTCACTACCCCACCTTGAGAGTAAGGCCTCTAACGCTCTAAGATTAGCTATGCTGAATTGGGCGAAAATGTTGATTCCCAAACACTGGCAAAGCAAAATAATACCAACAGTTAAGGAATGGAAACAACAGGTAGACACTTTGTTACATCTAGAAAGGTATCACCATCTACAGAATGGCACTATAGACACTCATGAGATCATGCTACTACAGTGGGTTAACCAGCAGAAGGCAACAGTATTACTTATGTAAAAGATAATGTTGTATGTTACATTAGGTTTATAGTTTATACAAAGGAGTGGTGCGAGATCTGTCACACCGCTAGTCAATAGAACGAGGACTGTTTGACACCAGTTGACAGATATGGAAGAAAAACAAACATTTATATTTAACACCTTGTATATTTTGCTCAACATGTGGTTACCATGGGTCATTGGTAGACCCAGGATTTGACTTTTTTGAATTAAGACAATCTTGATGTATATTGTTTACGTTTTTTGCATGATATGTATGCTTACAGTTTCTTAAATTTTGAAAAGAAAAAAAAAAAAAAGAATAATCAGGACACGCTGAGGTCAGGAATGACAAAATTAAATAAATCAAGAACACATACAGGGTCCGAATTATCAAGGGCCGAATGGACCCTGATCCCCTGTTTGCGCATGAGCGCTGGAAACAGCAGTTAAGAAACAGCGGTCTTAAGACCGCTGCTCCTTAACTGGTCCGCCGCTTCTGAGCGGCGGACAGCAATCAACCCGATCAGATACGATTGGGTTGATTGACACCCCCTGCTAGCGGCCGTGAATCTGCAGGCGGTGGCATTCCAAAAGCAGTTCACCAGAGCGGTTCACCATGGAAAATGTATGGCTTCCCTGTTTCTGTTTTTTTGTATAGCACAATTGAATTATAAATTGCTATCTGACCAGACTTTGTTCTTGCGCTGAACCAGATATGGTTGTATGAACTGATCAGCTAAATTTACTCCTCCCTATATATTTGCTGTACTAAAGAATGCACTTTGGTGTTTAGGTTTGTGCATCCTTCTTACAGACAATTCTCTGGCTCTGTAGTTTCATCATTCAGTGTGGACAGCATGTACACATCTTTTTTGTCAGTGTACTGAAGGGCCAGTACTTCATCATGGCATAAAGCTGATATTGTGCCCATAACATTTTTTTTACGTTTTTTAAGCTTCTCAGGGAAACCTGTGCAATTTTTGTGCACTTTGTCACAGGCTCAATCTAATGGATTTTTAATCAAATCTTTGCTGTTATAGTAGTTGTCCAGCCATAGATGGTAGCCTTTGTTCGGCAAGGGTAGGAAGAGATCCCACAAAATATTGCCATTTGTGCTAATAGAGTTTTGGGCAACCAGGTGGATCAAGATGGCTATCTTTCCCTTCATGAATGTGAAATGCCCAGGTATAACCTGTAGTGCATTCGTACAATTGATAAAATTTTATTCCATAACGTGAGCGCTTAGATGGAATATATTGTTTATAAATCTTCCATTTTATGAGGGATTTATCTATACAGATGTTCTGTTCAGAGGTTTAATTTGCTGAAAACTTTTCAGACAGGTGTTTGATCAGGGGCCTTATCATGTATAGCCTGTCATTCAAGGGGTGATTTCTAGGGGGGGGGGGGGGCACTGGGCATTTTCTTTAAAATTCAGAAACCACAACAGCTGTTCATATCTATCCCTCTTCATAATATCTGGGAAAAGGTTGGTAGCCAGGATGGGGTGCTGGTGCCAGTAGAAATGTATGCTGTTTTGGTTTTTTTTCCCTTTACCCTTTATCAAGGCCAGTGCCCAAAACATTTTAATTTCTGTTAGGTCAGTGCGGTGCCAGGTATTTTTTTAATGTGGTAAGAATTTTGATTTGCCAACATCAACGTTATGGGCACAATGGCATATAAATTGGTTTGAGTAGCTATGCTCTCAAACATTTTGTCAGTGAGAAAAAGGTTTAAATAATCTATTGGCTCACAAACTGAAATGCTGGTTGTGATGGGAGGAGTTGCCATAAATGGGGGTATTTCAGGGGAAGTTAAAAGGGACATGAAACCCAAACTTTTTCTTTCATGATTTAGATAGAGCATGCAATTGTAAACCACTTTCTAATTTACTTCTATCATCTAATTTGCTTAATTCTCTTGATATCCTTTGCTGAAAAGCATATCTAGATAGGCTCAGTAGCTGCTTATTGGAAGCTGCACATAGATGCCTTGTGTGATTGGCTCACCCATGTGCATTGCTATTTCCTCAACAATGTAAATCTAAAGAATGAAGCAAATTAGATAATAGAAGTAAATTGGAATGTTGTTTAAAATTGTATGCTCTGTCTGAATTATAAAATAAAAAAATGAGGGTTTAATGTCCCTTTAAATTTGGCAATATCCAATTGTCATCTGAAATTGTTGGATGCCTCCTTATAGATTGTGGTAGGCTGGAAGCACCATCACTAGAAGTGTCACTTACGGGTTATATATCTGATGCTGTTAGAGTTTTATTATCAGATAAAGCAAAGATGTCACTCTCTGAATTCTGTGTGAGAATGGCACTAGCCTTTTCTGTGATATAGTATGATGTCATGATGCAAAAGGGGATTTTTTTTAACTCCTACCTAATACTCAACTCACCCCTCAATTCCCACTTCAACCCCCAATTCCCCCCCCAAGTAAACAAATAGTGATGTCGCGAAGCTAAAAATTTCGGTTCGCGAACGGGGGACTCGAACTTCCACAACTGTTCGCGAACCGGCGAACCGGGCGAACCGCCATTGACTTCAATAGGCAGGCGAACTTTAAAACCCACAGGGACTCTTTCTGGCCACAATAGTGATGGAAAAGTTGTTTCAAGGGGACTAACACCTGGACTGTGGCATGCCGGAGGGGGATCCATGGCAAAACTCCCACGGAAAAGTACATAGTTGATGCAGAGTCTGGTTTTAAGCCATAAAGAGCATAAATCACCTAGCATTCCTAAATTGTTTGGAATAACGTGCTTTAAAACATCAGGTACTGTTATAACAAATATGATTGGTGGCACTAGTTGGCAAGTGGGCCTGGCACACACGCTGGCAGGCAGGCAGGCAACTGCAATTAGATTTCACTAGCAGTAGCAGACTGATGTTTCACAGTTAAAAAAGTTTTTTTAAAAAAATATTTACACTACTGTTATAACAAATATGATTGGTGGCACTAGTTGGCAAGTGGGCCTGGCACACACGCTGGCAGGCAGGCAACTGCAATTCAATTGCACTAACAGACTGATGATTCACAGTCAAAAAAATATTTTATTTTAAATATTTTCAAAACTGTTATAACAAATATGATTGGTGGCAATAGTTGGCAAGTGGGCCTGGCACACACGCTGGCAGGCAGGCAACTTCAATTAGATTACACTAGCAGACTGATGTTTCACAGTCAACAATTTTTTTTTAAATAGTTACACTACTGTTATAACAAATATGATTGGTGGCACTAGTTGGCAAGTGGGCCTGGCACACACGCTGGGAGGAAGGCAACTGCAATTAGATTACACTAGATGACTGATGTTTCACAGTCAAAAAAGTTTTTATTTTAAATATTTAAAATACTGTTATAACAAATATGATTGGTAGCACTAGTTGGCAAGTGGGCCTGGCACACACGCTGGCAGGCAGGCAACTGCAATTCAATTGCACTAGCAGACTGATGATTCACAGTCAAAAAAGTTTTTATTTTAAATATTTACAATACTGTTATAACAAATATGATTGGTGGCACTAGTTGGCTAGTGGGCCTGGCACACACGCTGGCAGGCAGGAAACTGCAATTCAATTGCACTAGCAGACTGATGATTCACAGTCAAAAAAAGTTTTTATTTTTAATATTTTCAAAACTGTTATAACAAATATGATTAGTGGCAATAGTTGGCAAGTGGGCCTGGCACACACGCTGGCAGGCAGGCAGGCAACTTCAATTAGATGACACTAGCAGACTGATGTTTCACAGTCAAAAATATTTTTTTTTTAAATATTTACACTACTGTTATAACAAATATGATTGGTGGCACTAATTGGCAAGTGGGCCTGGCACACACGCTGGGAGGAAGGCAACTGCAATTAGATTGCACTAGATGACTGATGTTTCACAGTCAAAAAAGTTTTTATTTTAAATATTTACAAATACAATACTGTTATAACAAATATGATTGGTGGCACTAGTTGGCAAGTGGGCCTGGCACACACGCTGGCAGGCAGGCAACTGAATTCAATTGCACTAGCAGACTGATGATTCACTGTCAAAAAAGTTTTTATTTTAAATATTTACACTACTGTTATAACAAATATGATTGGTGGCACTAGTTGGAAAGTGGGCCTGGCACACACGCTGGCAGACAGGCAACTGCAATTAAATAACACTAGCAGACTGATGCAACATTTTTTTTAAAAAAAGTTACACTAATGTTACAACAGATAGGAGTGGTGGCACTGAGGATAGAAATAGCCACAGTATGTGCTGGCAGCCTGACACACAGGCTGGCACTAGTGGCAGGCTGGCCTGGCAACTAAAATTAAATAACACTAGAAGACTGATGTAAAAGTTTTTTTTTACAAAATTTAAACTAATGTTACACCTGATAGGAGTGGTGTCACTGAGGATGGAAGTAGGCACAGTATATGCTGGCAGCCTGACACACAGGCTGGCACTAGTGGCAGCCAGGCTGGGCTGGCAACTAAAATTAAATAACACTAGAAGAGGACTGATGTAAAAGTTTTTTTTTTTTTTTTAAATTTACACTAATGTTACACCAGATATAAGTGGTGGAAAACAGAGCTATTAATCACAGTATATGATGTGGGCCTGACACACAGGCCTGATGGAAAATGAAATGACATTACACTAGCAAAATGATGTAATTTTTTTTTTTTTAATTTAAAATAATGTTAACCAGATATCAGTGGTGGCACTGAAGAATTAATCACAGTATATGCTTTGAGCCTCACACACAAGCCTGATAGAAAATGAAATTAGATTACACTAGCAAAATAATGTAACATTTTTTTTTTTAAAATTTACAATAATTTTACACCAGATATCAGTGGTGGCACAGAAGAATTAATCACAGTATATGCTGTGAGCCTCACACACAGGCCTGATGGAAAATGAAATTAGATTACACTAGAAAAATGATGTAAAAGTTTTTTTTTTAAAATTTACGCTAATGATTGTTAAGCAGATATCGGTGGTGGCACAGAGCAATTAACCACAGTATATGCTGTGTGAGCCTGACACACAGGCCTGATAGAAAATGAAATTAGATTACACTAGCAAAATGATTTAAAAGTTTTTTTTTTTTAAATTTACACTAATGTTAAGCAGATATCAGTGGTGGCACTAATCACAGTATATGCTGTGAGCCTCACACACAGGCTGACAGCCAGGCAAATGCAAATAAAATTAAAATAAAACAAAAAAAAACCGACTGAAGTTCTAGCCCTAAAAAGGGCTTTTTGGGCTGAAGTTCTAGCCCTAAAAAGGGCTTTTTGGGGTGCTGTCCTTACAGTAGAGGTTAGATGAGTCCTTCAGGACTGTAGTGGACACTAAATACACTAGCCTAGCTATCTTTTTCCCTATAATATCAGCAGCAGCAGCACTAAACCTCCTCTCACTAACAATGCAAGATCGTAATGAATCTAAAATGGCTGCTGCCCAGGAGCTGGGAGGGTCTGTGAGGGAGTGTCTGCTGCTGATGGGCCTTAAATGTGTCTGCAGGCTGTGAGATACAGGGTCAAAGTTTCCTCAATGATGACGAATAGGGGGCGGATCGAACATCGAATATGTTCGCCCGCCGCGGCGAACAAGCTAAGATCACCGGGAACTGTTCTCTGGTGAACAGTTCACGACATCACTATAAACAAACAGTAAAAAAAAAAGTTGACTAGTGTGAACGCTCTGATCAGACTGATCACAGACAAAGGGCGGTGATCAGCAACAGCAGAAAAGTGTTAAAAACACAAGGGCATCTATTTATCAAGCTGTCAACTGCAAATACGCTGGAATTCCGCAGCGTATTTGTGGCGAGCCCTTAGTTATCAAACCCTACAGACCGGCAAAAGTAGAATTTTGTGATGTAACATACGATCCGCCGGACTCAGTCCGACACAGATCGATGCTTACGTCATTACAGATGTTCCGAATGCAAGTTGGGCACAATCTGGCTACTTTTGCTAGCTATCAAATTTCTACCAGGTACGCTCGGCACTATTCCGACCCAGCGTACCTGGTTTTCAATCCGCTGACCTGGAGGCGGCGGATGCCATAGGAATCAATGCGAGTCTAAAAGCAGCGAAAGCTTATGTTCGCTGCTGCCCGATATCCCATTGATTCCTATGGGAACGTTTACACCTAACACCCTAACATGTACCCCGAGTCTAAACACCCCTAATCTGCTGCCCCCTACACCGCCGCCACCTACATTATACTTATTAACCCCTAATCTGCCCCCCTACACCGCCGCCACCTACATTATACTTATTAACCCCTAATCTGCCGCCCCTACACCACCGCCACCTAAATAAAAGTTATTAACCCCTATCCCGCCGCTCCCGGACCCCGCTGCAACTAAATAAATGTATTAACCCCTAAACCGCCGCTCAAAGAGCCCACTGCCACCTACATTATACTTATTAACCACTAATCTGCCCCCCCTACACCGCCGCCACCTACCTACATTTATTAACCCCTAATCTGCCAACCCCAACGTTGCCGCCACTATATTAAATTTATTAACCCCTAAACCTAAGTCTAACCCTAACCTTAAACACCCCCTAACAAATATAATTTAAATAAATCTAAATATTACTATCATTAAATAAATTATTCCTATTTAAAACTAAATACTTACCTATAAAATAAACCCTAAGGCCTAGATCTGGAGTTTGGCGTTAGCCGTGAAAACCAGCGTTAGAGGCTCCTAACGCTGGTTTTAGGCTAACTCCGGTATTTGGAGTCACTCAAAAAAGGGTCTAACGCTCACTTTTCAGCCACAACTTTTCCATACCGCAGATCCCCTTACGACATTTGCGTATACTATCTTTTCAATGGGATTTTTCTAACTCTGGTATTTAGAGTCGTGTCTGAAGTGAGCGTTAGAATTCTAACGACAAAACTCCAGCCGCAGAAAAAAGTCAGTAGTTAAGAGCTTTCTGGGCTAACGCCGGTTTATAAAGCTCCTAACTACTGTACTCTAAAGTACACTAACACCCATAAACTACCTATGTACCCCTAAACCGAGGTCCCCCCACATCGCCGCCACTCGATTAATTTTTTTTAACCCCTAATCTGCCGACCGCCACCTACGTTATACTTATGTACCCCAAATCTGCTGCCCCTAACACCGCCGACCCCTGTATTATATTTATTAACCCCTAATCTGCCCCCCACAACGTCGCCGCCAGCTACCTACAATAATTAACCCCTAATCTGCCGACCGCAAAGTGCCGCCACCTACATTATAGCTATGTACCCCTAATCTGCTGCCCCTAACACCGCTGACCCCTATATTATATTTATTAACCCCTAATCTGCCCCCCTCAACGTCGCCTCCACCTGCCTACACTTATTAACCCCTAATCTGCTGAGCGGACCGCACTGCTACTATAATAAAGTTATTAACCCCTAATCTGCCCTCCCTAACATCGCCGACTTCAATTATTAACCCCTAATCTGCCGACCGGAGCTCACCGCTATTCTAATAAATGTATTAACCCCTAAAGCTAAGTCTAACCCTAACACTAACACCCCCCTAAATTAAATATAATTTTAATCTAACGAAATTAATTAACTCTTATTAAATAAATTATTCCTATTTAAAGCTAAATACTTACCTGTAAAATAAACCCTAATATAGCTACAATATAAATTATAATTACATTGTAGCTATTTTAGGATTAATATTTATTTTACAGGCAACTTTGTAATTATTTTAACCAGGTACAATAGCTATTAAATAGTTAAGAACTATTTAATAGTTACCTAGTTAAAATAATTACAAAATTACCTGTAAAATAAATCCTAACCTAAGTTACAATTAAACCTAACACTATACTATCATTAAATTAATTAAATAAAATACCTACAATTATCTACAATTAAACCTAACACTACACTATTAATACATTAATTAAATACAATATCTACAAATAACTACAATGAAATAAACTAACTAAAGTACAAAAAATAAAAAAGAACTAAGTTACAAAAAATAAAAAAATATTTACAAACATAAGAAAAATATTACAACAATTTGGATGGAAGACCTCTTCTGCCCTGCTTGGATGAAGACTTCTACCGGATCATGGACATCTTCAGCCCCCCGCTTGGGCTTGGATCAGGACATCGGAGGAGCTCTTCTGGACCGATCAGTGAACCTGGTATGGTGAAGACAAGGTAGGAAGATCTTCAGGGGCTTAGTGTTAGGTTTATTTAAGGGGGGTTTGGGTTAGATTAGGGGTATGTGGGTGGTGGGTTGTAATGTTGGGGGGGGGGGTATTGTATGTTTTTTTTACAGGCAAAAGAGCTGAACTTCTTGGGGCATGCCCCGCAAAGGGCCCTGTTCAGGGCTGGTAAGGTAAAAGAGCTTTTAACTTTAGTAATTTAGAATAGGGTAGGGCATTTTTTATTTTGGGGGGCTTTGTTATTTTATTAGGGGGCTTAGAGTAGGTGTAATTAGTTTAAAATTGTTGTAATATTTTTCTTATGTTTGTAAATATTTTTTTATTTTTTGTAACTTAGTTCTTTTTTATTTTTTGTACTTTAGTTAGTTTATTTCATTATAGTAATTTGTAGATATTGTATTTAATTAATGTATTGATAGTGTAGTGTTAGGTTTAATTGTAACTTAGATTAGGATTTATTTTACAGGTAATTTTGTTATTATTTTAACTAGGTAACTATTAAATAGTTCTTAACTATTTAATAGCTATTGTACCTGGTTAAAATAATTACAAAGTTGCCTGTAAAATAAATATTAATACTAAAATAGCTACAATGTAATTATAATTTATATTGTAGCTATTAGCTTTAAATAGGAATAATTTATTTAATAAGAGTTAATTTATTTCGTTAGATTAAAATTATATTTAATTTAGGGGGGTGTAAGTGTTAGGGTTAGACTTAGCTTTAGGGGTTAATACATTTTTCAGAATAGCGGTGAGCTCCGGTCGGCAGATTAGGGGTTAATGTTTGAAGTTAGGTGTCAGCGATGTTAGGGAGGGCAGATTAGGGGTTAATACTATTTATTATAGGGTTAGTGAGGCGGATTAGGGGTTAATAACTTTATTATAGTAGCGGTGCGGTCCGCTCTGCAGATTAGGGGTTAATAAGTGTAGGCAGGTGGAGGCGACGTTGTGGGAGGCAGATTAGGGGTTAATAAATATAATATAGGGGTCGGCGGTGTTAGGGGCAGCAGTTTAGGGGTACATAAGGATAATGTAAGTAGCGGCGGTTTACGGAGCGGCAGATTAGGGGTTAAAAATATTATGCAGGGGTCAGCGATAGCGGGGGCGGCAGATTAGGGGTTAATAAGTGTAAGGTTAGGGGTGTTTAGACTCGGCGTACATGTTAGGGTGTTAGGTGCAGACTTAGGAGGTGTTTACGCATAGCAAACAATGGGGCTGCATTAGGAGCTGAACGCTGCGTTTTTACAGGTGTTAGGTTTTTTTTCAGCTCAAACAGCCCCATTGTTTCCTATGGGGGAATCGTGCACAAGCACGTTTTTGAGGCTGGCCGCGTCTGTAAGCAACTCTGGTATCGAGAGTTGAAGTTGCGTTAAATATGCTGTACGCTCCTTTTTTGGAGCCTAACGCAGCCTTTATGTGGACTCTCAATACCAGAGTTATTTTTATGGTGCGGCCAGAAAAAAGCCAGCGTTAGCTACGCGGGTCCTTACCGACAAAACTCTAAATCTAGCCGTAAGATAGCTACAATATAACTAATAGTTACATTGTAGCAATCTTAGGGTTTATTTTTATTTTACAGGCAACTTTTTATTTATTTTAACTAGGTAGAATAGTTATTAAATAGTTATTAACTATTTAATAACTTCCTAGTTAAAAATAAATACAAATATTACAATTACACCTAACACTACACTATAATTAAATAATAATAAATAATAATTAAAATTCCCTAAACTAAATACAATTAAATACAATTAAATTAAATTATCTAAAGTACAAAAAAAACAAACACTAAATTACAGAAAATAATAAACAAATTACAATATTTTTAAACTAATTACACCTAATCTAATCCCCCTAACAAAATAAAAAAGCCCCCCCCCAAAATAAAAAAAGCCCTACCCTACACTTAATTACAAATAGCCTCTAAAAGGGCCTTTAGCGGGGCATTGCCCCAAGGTAATCAGCTCTTTTACCTCTAAAAAAAATTACAAACCCCCCCATCATTAAAACCCACCACCCACACAACCAACCCTACTCTAAAACCCACCCAATCCCCCCTTAAAAAAACTAACACCTTGAAGATCACCCTACCTTAAGAAGTCTTCACCCAACCGGGCCGAAGTCCTCAACGAAGCTGGCAGAAGTGGTCCTCCAGACGGGCAGAAGTTGTCCTCTAGACGGGCAGAAGTGGTCCTCCAGACGGGCAGTCTTCATCCAGAAAGCATTTTCTATCTTCATCCATCCGGCGCGGAGCGGGTCCATCTTCAAGACATCCGACGTGGAGCATCCTCTTCATCCGGAGTCTTCTTCAACAATGACGATTCCTTTAAGTGACGTCATCCAAGATGGCATCCCTTCAATTCTGATTGGCTGATAGAATTCTATCAGCCAATCGGAATTAAGGTAGGAAAAATCCTATTGGCTGATGCAATCAGCCAATAGGATTGAATTTCAATCCTATTGGCTGATCCAATCAGCCAATAGGATTGAGTTTGCATTCTATTGGCTGTTCCAATAAGCCAATAGAATGCGAGCTCAATCCTATTGGACTTTTTTTGTCTTGAAGAAGGACCTGCTCTGCGCCGGATGGATGAAGATAGAAGATGCCGTCTGGATGAAGACGTCTGCCCGTCTGGAGGACCACTTCTGCCAGTCTGGAGGACCACTTCTGCCGGCTTCGTTGAGGACTTCGGCCCGGTTGGGTGAAGACTTCTCAAGGTAGGGTGATCTTCAAGGGGTTAGTGTTAGGTTTTTTTAAGGGGGGATTTGGGGGGGTTTAGAGTAGGGTTGGTTGTGTGGGTGGTGGGTTTTAATGTTGGGGTGGTTTGTAATTTTTTTTTTACAGGTAAAAGAGCTGATTACTTTGGGGCAATGCCCCACAAAAGACTCTTTTAAGGGCTATTTGTAATTTAGTGTAGGTGCTTTTTTTATTTTGTGGGGGCTTTTTTATTTTGTTAGGGGGATTAGATTAGGTATATTAGTTTAAAAATCTTGTAATTTGTTTATTATTTTCTGTAATTTAGTGGGGGGTTTTTGTACTTTAGATAATTTTATTTAATTGTATTTAGTTTAGGGAATTTAATTATAGTGTAGTGTTAGGTGTAATTGTAACCTAGGTTAGGTTTTATTTTACAGGTATAGTTGTATTTATTTTAACTAGGAAGTTATTAAATAGTTAATAACTATTTAATAACTATTCTACCTAGTTAAAATAAATACAATGCCTGTAAAATAAAAATAAAACCTAAGATAGATACAATGTAACTATTAGTATATTGTAGATATCTTAGGGTTTATTTTACAGATAAGTATTTAGTTTTAAATAGGAATAATTTATTTAATGATATTAATATTTATTTAGATTTATTTAAATTATATTTAAGTTAGGAGGTGTTAGGGTTAGGGTTAGACTTATGTTTAGGGGTTAATAAATTTAATATAGTGGTGGCGACGTTGGGGGCGGCAGATTAGGGGTTAATAAATGTAGGTAGGTGGCGGCAGTGTAGGGGGGCATATTAGGGGTTAATAAATATAATGTAGGTGGCGGCGGTGTAGGGGGTGGCAGATTAGAGGTTAATAAATATAATGTAGGTGGCGGTGGTGTAGGGGGGCAGATTAGGGGTTAATAAATATAATGTAGGTAGAGGCGGTGTAGGGGGCAGCAGATTAGGGGTTAAAAAATATAATGTAGGTGGCGGCGGTGTAGGGGGCGGCAGATTAGGGGTTAATAAATATAATGTAGGTGGCGGCGGTGTAGGGGGCAGAAGATTAGGGGTTAATAAGTATAATGTAGCTGGCGTGGGCTCCGGGAGCGGTGGTTTAAGGGTTAAACAATTTATTTAGTTGCGGCGGGGTCCATGAGCGGCGGTTTTGGGGTTAATACATTTATTAGAGTTGCGGCGGGGTCCGGGAGCGGCGGTATAGGGGGTAAACAGTATAGTATAGTGGCGGTGTTTAGTGACAGGGTTACAATAAAGCTGTAGAGCTGTAGAGCAATGAGATTGATGACTGTTAGTTAACAACAGTCCACTGCTCATCGCACCTTGGTACTTGGTGCGCGGCTTTTTGACAGCTTTTTTGATAATTTTGCAGAACGTATTCAGGTCCGCGGCAGCGATGTTAGGCGATCTTAGGCGAGCGTATTGGTGCCGTCTAAGTAAGTTGATGGCTTGATAAATAGATGCCAAGGGGTTAATAAAAATGACAAAAAAAGTCAAACTGTAGCTAAACCCCCACAAACATCACAGTGATCTGCACTGAAAGGGTTATTTTTATCTTTTTAATATATATTATAGCAGGATAGAAATGTTGCACACTTTGGATTTTGGATCAGAATTGTGTCTGATGCCTAATGTGTGTATGTATATATATATATATATATATATATATATATATATATATATACATATTTTTATTTATCTACAATGATTTATCTACAAAACTTCCCATACTCTAATGAGGATTTTCTGTAGAAAATCATTAAACTTTCCATTATTATTATTATTATTATTATTATTATTATTATTATTATTATATATCAGTGAATAGTATAGGTATTGAAAAAGTACTATGGGCTAGATTACAAGCGGAACGCAAAAATTTGCACGCAAGCTGAATTCAAGTTAATACTCGTTGAGTTAGTGCATACTCAGAGATGTGGTTAACTGTTTGGTGAAACAAAACATTCACACAAAACCCATCAAAAATACATTAGAAACCAACACTTACAATTATAATAACATCATCTAATAAAAATTATTGAAAAAAAATGCACACAAAAGTTATAAGTGCTCAAAGATATGAAGGATTTAGCATTATTGGTCATAAGACATTTGATCATAGGACATATGGTCATAGCAAAATGGTCATAAGGACTTTTGGTCATAAGGACATTTGGTCATGGTCACAAGGACGTTTGGTCACAAGGACGTTTGGTCATAGGACCTATGGTAACAGGACATTTGGTCATAGGACATTGGTGGACATTGGTTAGTAATGTAACAAATTAGAGCTTGTCATCCCTGCATCAGGAGGTCCCTTTATTTGTGCTTATCCATGTTTATAAATTACTTTAATAATGTCTCACTATATAACTTAGGCACTCTAGCCCATTATCAGGCTGCTGCTTTTGTGTCTAACTCTAAGTTTAAAGGTTTCTTCACTGAGAAAGTTATCTTTAGACCCTATGTTATAATATGGATCTTATTCACTAAAGTGAGAGGATCTCTCAAAATATGTACAGATGAACTGCCATAAGCACACCTACGCACACAGCCACACACAGATGCATTGTTATATGCACTCACACACAGGCATACACTGATACACTGTCTTATGCACACATACTCACAAATGCATACACAGATACACTGCCATATGCACACATACACACAAATGTGTAGGGCCAGATAAAGTTTTTTATTTTAATCTATTGATAACATAATAAAAAAACTATATTTTAAAGAAATAGTAAAGGCTGTGTTTAAAAAAAAAAAAATCAATATATTCATATAAAAAATGGACAGGTCATATGGTCATAGGACATTTAGTCATAAGACATTTGGTCATAGGACATTTAGTCATAGGATATTTGGTCACAGGACATTTGGTCATATGACTTTTTACTATGAGCAATAGTGACTTTTTGAGCCCTGATATTACTATGATCAATAGTGACCATTTGTCTTATGACCAAAAGTCCTATGATCAAATGTCCTATGACCAAAAGTCCTATGACCATATGTCCTATGACCAAATGTCCTTATGACCATAAGTCCTTATGACCATAAGTCCTTATGACCAAAAGTCCTTGTGACCATATGAATATGACCATATGTCCTATGATCAAATTTTTTATGACCATTAGTCCTAACACCAGATAAGAGGTCTCAGGTGTTAAAAAAAAAGCAGCCAAAGGCCTATAACATAGACATACATACAGTATAAATTTCTAAAGATGGATATGTACAGGGCCGGATTGGGCTGCCGGGATACCGGGAAAAATCCTGGTGGGCCGGCAGAGGCTGGTCTGGGGAAGCTGCAGAAGTGTGTGGAGAGCAGCAAAGTTGTGACCAACTTGTGAGGGAGCACAGCGGCAGAGCCACCAGCAAGCAGCACTGCACACAGACTGACAGGCTCAACCACTCATTCAGGCATTTGATTTGGCCCCTCAAAACGCCCTTTTAAGGGCTATTGGCAGTTTAGTGAAGGCTAGGGGTTTTATTATTTTTGGGGGGCTTTTTTATTTTGATAGGGCTATTATATTAGGAGTAATTATTTTTTTTATTTGATAATTTAATTTTTTTTATTTTGTGCAATTTAGTGTTTTTTGTGTGTAATTTGTTAATTGTATTTGATTAATTTAATGTTTTTTATTTGATTGTAATGTTAGGTTTTATTGTAAGGCAGGTTAGGTTTTATTTTACAGGTAAATTTGTATTTATTTTAACTAGGTAGTTAATAAATAGTTAATAACTATTTACTAACTAGTCTACCTAGTTAAAATAAATACAAACTTACCTGTGAAATAAAAATAAAACCTAAGATAGCTACAATATAACTATTAGTTATATTGTAGCTCGCTTAGGTTTTTTTAACAGATAAGTATGTATTTAGTTTTAAATAGGAATTATTTAGGTAATAATTGTAAGTTTTATTTAGATTTATTTTAATTATATTTAAGTTAGGGGGTGTTAGGGTTAGACTTATGCTTAGGGTTACGTTAGGGTTAGGGTTAGGTTTAGGGGTTAATATATTTTGAAGTGATGTGGGAGGTCAGAGGTTTAGGGGTTAATAATTTATATTAATATATTTCGTTATGGGGGCTTGCGGTTTAGTGGTTAATAGGTTTATTATAGCGGCGGTGTGGGCAGACGGCAGATTAGGGGTTAATAATATTTTAGTAGTGTTTGCAATGAGGGAGGGCGGGGGTTTAGGGGTTAATGGATTTATTATAGTGGCAATGATGTCGGGGAGCGGCAGATTAGGGGTTAATAATTTTATTTTAGTGTTTGCGCTGTGGGAGGGCCTCGGTTTAGGGGTTAATAGGTAGTTTATGGGTGTTAGTGTACTTTTTAACACTTTAGTTATGAGTTTTATGCTACAGCTTTGTAACGTAAAACTCATAACTACTGACTTTAGATGGCGTTACAGATCTTGTTGGTTATAGAGTGTACCGCTCACTTTTTGGCCTCCCAGGCAAACTCGTAATACCGGCGCTATGGAAGTCCCATTGAAAAAGGACTTTTTTAAAAGTGCGGTACTGACGTTGCGTGACGGCTAAAAAAGTGTGCGGTACACCTATACCTACAAGACTTGTAATAGCGGCGTTAGAGAAAAAGCAGCATTATGAAGCATAACAATGCTTTTTCACTCATAACGCGAAACTCGTAATCTAGCTGTTAGATTCCTATCCAGCAATGAGAGATCCAATACTTCACTAAACAGCCAAGCGACAGGCACCAAACTAATGGGAGAGCGCAATGCGCAAATTGTCTATGTCTATTGAAGCCTTCCCAGTTTCCAGGAAGGGTAGAGAAAATTTATAGTGCGCATGCATTCTTCCCATTCAGTAGTTACTACTTCCAAGAGTGGAGGTTTTTTTTTTTTTTAAACTAGCTTTATTTGTAAATAAACATAATTTGACCCTGTATTTTTGCAAGGGATGTTCTGTTACAGT
Organism: Bombina bombina; assembly: GCF_027579735.1. NCBI lineage: Eukaryota > Metazoa > Chordata > Amphibia > Anura > Bombinatoridae > Bombina > Bombina bombina. The sequence goes on along the minus strand of NC_069500.1, from coordinate 725,208,177 downwards.
CTATAGACTGTATGATGATTCCATACACAACATATTTTGTGTGCCATTGTTATTTTATACCCAGTTATTTCAGCACAATTGCTTTTGACAGATTGGTGTCCTTACGGAGGGTGTTTCTGTCCTGTTATCCAGTAGGAATCTAGAAAACACAAGCACTGCAGCCCAATCCACCGCTAGAGATAGCAGACAACACACTCCCGTGCACAAAAGTCAGAAGGAGGTTTTATTGCCTACTCCACTGCATTATCAGATAACACAGAGTTATGCTGTGTCTCCAGCAAGTGAAAAGGTCAGATATATGTGCTCCTCCCTTCTGGAGAAAAAAAATAGAATATAAATTGTGTATGTGTGTGTGTATAGATGTGTGTTTGTGTGTGTGTATATATATATATATATATATATATATATATATATATATATATATATACAGTATATGTTCTTGTGTAGCATTCTTTTTTTACCCCTGAGTGCTAAAATTATGCATTCATTCTGCACATAGTAAAACACTTAATGGTTTGTTTAGGTTTATTGTTTTCTTTCTTATGGTAATGTTAAAAGTATGTTTATTAAAGTTCACATGATTTGGGTTTATCATTGGGTTAAAAACATATGATGAGAGAAACATATGTACGTGTATGTTTTATATTTGTTTTCAACTCCATATTATAAAATGTGTGTGTCTCTCTATTTATTTGACGCATCTGTCCACAAATGTGTACTGAATGTGAGTGTATGTAAATATGTGTCTCTGAATAAAGGTCTGTTAGTTTTCTACCTGAATATGTATGTATATATGTCTCTATACATATACATATTTATGTATTTATATGTGTATATATGTATTTACAGACATATATACACATATAAACACATAAATACATATGTACATATTTATAGAAGTAAACAAAATATGAGGATAGCACTCTTATAATGTATAATCTAATAGAAAACAACAATGTATATAGAATGCACGGGATAAGGGTCCACTCCAAAGGAGCCCAAAAGAATATCTAAACAAATATTGTAATCCCCGCACTCAAAAAGAGAAAAATATAAGTGCAACAAAGTATATGCTAATAATACAAGAAAATTGAATTAACGATAAATGTGAATACATAATAGATGAGCAGCATAGATGAACAATCTAAAAACATCAAGATTGGGCGTCCCCAGGCCAAATAAAACTTCACTGCTGGACTTCAGGAATGGTGAGTACCTATGTTGCGGTTAGTGTTAGTTTTAAAAAAAAAAATAAAAAAATTGGGTGTTTTTTTTTTAGTTTAGGGCTTTTTTATGGGCACTAAAGAGCTGATTGCCCTTTTAAGAGGTACATATTACATGTATCTTTAGAGATACATATTGTGCATGCGTTAGGTGTTTGCTTTTAGGGAGTTATGGTGCTCATATACTCAGGGTAAGACTTGCTGTGCCTGCCTATGTGTAGCGAGGTGACAATGGAGTAAAACTTCTTCATTTTCACCTTGTAAGTCCTTGCGCTGAATATATGATACCCACGTGGGACACCGGTTGTTTTTATGTTAGTTTATGGGGGTAATAACAGCGAGTAATGGGTAAAATATATGCTGCACTTGTATGCGGCGCGGAATTTGTGATCAAATCCCATAGTGTAAGGTCGGGTTACCATAACAATTAATTAATTCTCAAGAAACCCAGCGTCAGATGCTAACTTACACCTACACAAAAGGAGCGACTGCACGCAATCTGTAAAATATTTCAATGAAAACCTGGTACTAAAATGGCTTTTTTAATGGCTCAATGGAAATGAACCCTAAGTGTGTTCCATGAACGATCTCACCCAACTTCCGGATCCAATCCAGCTGGATCTTAGGTAACGTATTTCAAGTGGAGATCTGCTGACAGCTGTTACCAAAAGTGCAACTTGTTTGGAACTCAAATCGACACCTACAGTCACACCGCATCCAAGTTGGGTGTCTGACATCAGAGACAGGGGACGTGGGTTTTGGGCTCCGCCCTTCAACTCGGCCTGATTATGGAATTTGCCACTGTGCTATTTAAGCACAACTTCATGCATAACCAATTCCCTCTAGTGGTCGGCTGATATTACTGCATTTAATATATACACACACAACATACTTAGATGAATATATTAGTTCAACAAAGTATCAGTTATATGCACCAAAAATAATAACATGCATAAATTGTGTCCAAAAAATATATATTTACCTCCCAATCATATATAAAAAAATCCCCTTACTTCAGATCTACCATATCTATCCAATATAAAAAGGGAATGGCATACCTAACAATATCACTGCTCTGTTCCAATGCACATTGATTTTATAGAAACTTCTTAATCCATTGTGCTTCCTTTTCGAACAAAAGTTTTTTTCTATTGCCTTCTCTCCTTAAGGGTCCCACACTATCGACTGCTTGAAATTTTAACTGTCTTTTGTTATGATCACATAATGTAAAGTGGTGGGCCACTGGTGCACTGTGGTCCAATTTTCTTATAACAGTTTTGTTTTGTTTGATCCTATATCTAAAGTGTTTTGTGGTTTCCCCTACATATGCTGGTCCACAAGGACATTTAATAATGTAGACTACAAATTGGGAGTCGCATGTATATTGTCCCCTAATAGGCATTCTTTTGCCTGATTTAGGATGGGTCACTGTGTTGCCCAATTGGATTGAATGGCATTGGGCACAATTGTGACAGGGAAAGTGCCATTCTGTAGTGTTCCCTCTCAAGGGTCTCATGTTCTTTGGAAGATCCAATGTCTGCCCTAACAAGCTTATCTCTTAAATTCTGATTCCTCTTAAATGAAAATAAAGGGAAATTCTTAAATGTGTCTGCCAATACCCTATCATCTGTTAATATTGACCAATGTATTTTGAATATATTTTTAAGGGGACCTATTTGGTACCCATAAGGAACTACTCTATCTTCTATGTTAGATTTTTGTTGTTGTTTTAGTCTGGAGTAGTTCTGTTCATGGGATATGATCTACTTTAATTCTATGTTTCTCCAATAATTGAGTATGATAACCCCTAGTTCTAAATCTCTTAAAGAAGTCACTGAATTGTTAATTCAATCTTGAATCATCATTGATGATTCTTTTTGCCCTAAGTATTTGACTGTAAGGAAAGCTTCTAGGGGTCTGTTGGGAAGGAAACTTTAAAATTCAAGCAAATTATTCCTATCTGTAGATTTCCTATATACATCAGAAAGTAGTTGTGACCCACTTATGGTGACATGTATCCAAAGAACTGTGTGTCTTTTTTGCTGTACCTTTGATCTGTAACTAAAAAGAATCTTCAAATAAGAAAAAGTTATTTGTTAATACTAACTCTAAAAGTTCAAAAATAAGCATACGCTTTCTAGGGGAATAAGAACAACAGTTTCCCAAAGATTTTTAATGCATAAGCCCTCTTTATGTGGTATTGAAATATACAAATCTTTTATATCCAATGTCACCAAAATTGAATTCTCTGGAATGTGGATATTTTCTATATTTCTCAAAAAATCTGTAGTGTCCTCTAAATATGAGGATACACCTAATAAGGGCCATAGTAGTTTGTCAAAAACGATGGAGATAGGCTGAAAAATGTAATTGGTACTAGAAACAATCGGTCTGCCTGGTAAATTCTCTAGGCAACCAAACCAAAACGAACACCGAATATGGTAAAAAAGCGATTTTTTTATTCTCCATAAATGACAACATCAGGCACTTTAAAAACAAAAAAGCACAGACAAGGGTTGACTCAGTCTGACGTGTTTCGGCCTTGGCTGGCCTTAATCATAGAACTAATGGTCAAAGTAAAACCTGTGGCCTTATACCACTCGCTTAACCATGATTGGCTGTCTGTGCTACAGTAGTTAACTATTTAGCTTCCCTGAGAACTTGGCATTTTGTTAACTTACACCATACTAATGGTAAAACTAAAGTACTTTCATTTTCTTAATCTAATCTGACTATGCTCTTAAATAATTTAAATAATTTAAAGTTAAATTAAGGTTACTATTTACCAATATGAGGCATTACATTTTTAAAACTTAAAGATTGCTTGGAAAATACTCTTAAGTATATTGATAGCGTGTTATCAAGTGGTAAATGCTACATAAAGCTATTTCCCTATATGGGGGGAGTAGTCTCCCTGTCTATACATGCATATGCAACATATTATATTATATGCCTACTCCCCCATTGCAATATTCAACCATGGGGGACTGGTCATATGCATGTATATACACAGGTACCCATAAACAATGGGCTTATTTAGTTATAACTTCTTACTAACCCATTATAATACACCTAAACTGTAAATAGTATAACCCTAATGTAGTTAATAATATGATCATTGCTAGACTGAACAGATGCCTAATTGAGTTATATCTTCAAAATTCTCTAGGCATTTGTGGATTTTTGCAAGGCAATATATTACTGGTGTAACTGGGTCTTGCTGTATTAAAAAGTCTGCATGTTTCTTTGTGATAATGCAATTTTCTATAGCATCTTCGACTATTGTTTTAATATGTGCCTGAAATGTTGCTGTTGGATTGAAAGTTAATTTAGTGTAGTTTTCCTCAACTCCCAATTGGTTGAATATTTCAGTCAAGTATTTACTTTTATCCATGATAACCAAGTACGTCCTTGATTTGAAGTTCTCTAAAGCCTTCCTTTCATTCAAACTCAAATTGGATCTTCCCAATTTGACCCCTTTTTTTCTCATTTTGTCGAAGTCTGTCTTAACTAGTGTAATCAATTATTCTACTGTAATATTGGTAAGTGGTAAGCTAAGAGACTGTAGATGCATGTGAAAATCATTTTCAATGTCAACAAAATTTAATGTCTATGTATTTGGGGATGTGTAGAGACAATCCTTGAATTGACAATGCCTTGAATCTATTTTTTCCAAAGACTCTCTGAAGATCACTTTCAATGTCAAAGAAGTTTGGAGTAGTGGTGGGAATAAAATATAAGCCTTTCTGTAATACTGATGCTAACTGTATGTAAAGAAACTGAAGAGATGTTAATCACTAGATTCTTCTTTATCTTTTGCTGTACCTGGCCTGCATGCGTCCGACTGTTCCTCCTACTCCCTCTGTGTGTTCTCTTCTTTGTCTGGGCTTGTGTCTGGAAGTATTTGGACCTAAAGGGGAGGGGCTCCGTGTGTCATTTTCTGAAGATGAGTCTCCTGAACTCTCAGTAAATCTAGGTGCTCTTCTCCTCTCTCTTTTAAAGGGTATACAATTTGGATTTCTCCACTTGTACACCTTTTTTTTGTACACATTTTTTTTCTTGTAAAGTCTTTCTAAAGAAAGTGGTTCACCGTTATCTTGGTTATGTTTTAAAAATGCCATATTGCCTAAACACAAAGTGGCAATTCTAGATGCATCTAGCTCTGAGTAAGTGAACAACTTATGGACTTCCTCTGATTGGTCAAGGAAGGCCATAATATAAGTGAATGCTAAATCCTGCCTAGAGTAAAAAAATACACACAAACAAAATATCAGGATAGCCCTCTTATAATGTATAATCTAATAGACATGGATAAGGGTCCACTCCAAAGGAGCCCTAAACAAATATTGTAATCCCACACTAAAAATGAGAAACATATAAGTGCAACAAAGTATATGCTAATAATACAAAAACATTTAATTTACGATAAACGTGAATACATAATAGATGAACAGCATAGATGCACAGTCTAAAAACATCAAGACTGGGCGTCCCAAGTCTAAATAAAACTAGTGACGTCAGAACAAATCTCATAGCTATAAAGATAATATACGAAGCAAGTATATGCTATAAGGCACAGATGAAGTCTTTATAAGCTATAATATGAGCCAAATCAAGGATGCAGTCCAGTATATGAATAGATCAACCCTTGTCTTGCTTATTGTTTGCTTATAAAATGTTAATTAATGTAGTTGTGCAGGGTTAAAGTGGTTAATAGCAAAGTGTGTGATGCAGGCTGCTGTGTTGTTATTATAGCAGTCAAATGGTATAATCATGCAAAGTTTTCAAATGCAGAAGTGTAAAAACAGCAGTGTCTTTTATAACATCTCTGTCATGCAAGATTTTCAGATGCAAAGCGTTAAAGCAACAGTGCCCTTTATAACAACTGTATCATGCAAGCTTTATTCAGATGCAAAGCGTTAAGCAGTTGTGACTTCTATAACACGTGTCATGCAAGATTTTCAGTTGCAAAGCATTTAAGCAGCTGTATCTTTGGTGATAACTCTATTATCCAGGGTTACAGGTTGAAAGCGTTTTAAGCAGCTGAGTCTTTTATAACAACTATGTCTTAAGTAACAACTGTATCGTAGGCAAGACTATAAAGTACACAGCACTCAAGGACTATGCCGAATGGTTTAAGTAGATTGAGCAATTCCACACTAAGGGGTAGATTTATCATAGTGCGAGCGGACTTGATACGATGTAGCGTATCATGTCCGCTGCACATCTATAAATGCTGACAGCATACGCTGTCTGCATTTATCATTGCACCAGCAGTTCTTGTGAACTGCTGGTGCAATGCCACCCCCTGCAGATTTGCGGCCAATCAACCGCTAGCAGGGGGTGTCAATCAACCCGATCGTATTCGATCGGGTTGATTTCTGTCCGCAGCCTCAGAGCAGGTGGACAAGTTATGGAGCAGCGGTCTCAAGTTATGGAGCAGTGGACAAGTTATGTAGCAGCGGTCCTGAAGGCTTGCGCGGAAACAGGGGCATCAAGCTCCATATGGAGCTTGATAAATCGACCCCTAATTGTGTTCAATGAACAATTTCACCCAACTTCTGGATCCAATCCAGCTGTGTCTTAGGTACCATACTTCAAGTGGAGATCTGCCGACATCTGTTACCAAAAGTTCCACTTGTTTGGAACTCAAATCGACACCTGCAGTCACACCACATCCAAGTTGGGCATCTGACATCAGAGATAGGTGACGTGTGTTTCAGATAGAGAATACAATTTTAAACAACTTTCTAATTTACTTCTATTATCTAATTTGTTTCATTCTCTTGGTATAACTTGTTTAAGGAGTAGCAATACAGGCAGCGGTAACAGAGAAGGTAGAATGGACCTCTGACTGTCACCCCATGATGGTGTTCCGGTCCACTGTCCACATGTTGCACGTGCTCCCGGCTGGCAGCTGTTATTGCCAGGCTAGACTTACCGGCTCCCGCTCCTTCTACTTACTTAGCCAGCCCTCCACCGCACCGCACAAATGTGAGAGAGAGTGCCCCCCCGGGCCCCTCCAAAGCACTAGCCCAAAACTGAATCCAGAATCCAGCCAAGCCCAAATATAAAAAAGATACATTTTAACCCCTTAAGGACACGGCCATTTTTCAATTTCTTTCCCTTAAGGACCAGGGCTATTTTTACATTTCTGCGGTGTTTGTGTTTAGCTGTAATTTTCCTCTTACTCGTTTACTGTACCCACACATATTATATACCGTTTTTCTCGCCACTAAATGGACTTTCTAAAGATACCATTATTTTCATCATATCTTATAATTTACTATTAAAAATATTATAAAATATGAGGAAAACATGGAAAAAAACACACTTTTTCTAACTTTGACCCCAAAATCTGTTACACATCTACAACCACCAAAAAACAACCATGCTAAATAGTTTTTAAAATTTGTTCTGAGTTTAGAAATACCCAATGTTTACATCTTCTTTGCTTTTTTTGCAAGTTATAGGGCCATAAATACAAGTAGCACTTTGCTATTTCAAAACCACTTTTTTTCAAAATGAGCGCTAGTTACATTGGAACCCTGATATCTGTCGGGAATACCTAAATATCCCTTGACATGTATATATTTTTTTTTAGAAGACATCCCAAAGTATTGATCTAGGCCCATTTTGTTATATTTCATGCCACCATTTCACCGCCAAATGCGATCAAATAAAAAAAAATGTTAACTTTTTCACAAACTTTAGGTTTCTCACAGAAATTATTTACAAACAACTTGTGCAATTATGGCATAAATGGTTGTAAGTGCTTCTCTGGGATCCCCTTTGTTCAGAAATAGCAGACTTATATGGCTTTGGCGTTGCTTTTTGGTAATTAGAAGGCTGCTAAATGCCACTGCGCGCCACACGTGTTTTATGCCCAGCAGTGAAGGGGTTAATTAGGGAGCATGTAGGGAGCTTGTAGAGTTAATTTTAGCTTTAGTGTAGTGTAGTAGACAACCCAAAGTATTGATCTAGGCCCATTTTGGTAAATTTAATGCCACCATTTCACGCCAAATGCGATCAAATTTAAAAAAAACGTATTTTTTTTCGCAATTTTAGGTTTCTCACTGAAATTATTTACAAACAGCTTGTGCAATTATGGCACAAATGGTTGTAAATGCTTCTCTGGTATCCCCTTTGTTCAGAAATAGCAGACATATATGGCTTTGGCAATGCTTTTTGGTAATTAGAAGGCTGCTAAATGCCGCTGCACATCACACGTGTATTATGGCTAGCAGTGAAGGGGTTAATTAGGGATCTTGTAGGGAGCTTGCAGGGTTAATTTTAGCTTTAGTGTAGAGATCAGCCTCCCACCTGACACATCAGACCCACTGATCCCTGATACTAAAATAAAAGGTATCTTTTTTTTTTCTTTTTTTTTTTTGGAGCATATTTACATATGCTGCTGTGTAGGATCCCTCTTAGCCCCAAACCTCCCTGATCCCCCCCCCAAACAGCTCTCTAACCCTCCCCCTCTACATTATTGGGAGCCATCTTGGGTACTGGCAGCTGTCTGCCAGTACCCAGTTTACAAAAAAAATGTATATTTTTTACTTTTTCCCCACTTTTCTGTAGTGTAGCTTCCCCCCCCCCAAGACTAAACCCCCACCCCCTCCCAGATCCCTTCGATTAACATATTTATCCCCCCTCTCTCCCTCTAAATAGAAACCACTGTTCCATAGTGTAATGGTTCCCACCCGCTCCCTCCCCGTGCACGCGCCCGCCCGCCTCCCCTGTGCATGCGTGCGTCCGTGCGCGCCCCCCAGCAATCCCGCCCACGATCCCGCCCACCGGTAAGCCATCGATCGCCGCCCACCCGCCTCCCACGTCTGCTCCCACCCACCAACCAACGCGGCATCGATGTCAGGTGCAGAGAGGGCCACAGAGTGGCTCTCTCTGCATCGGATGGGGAAAAATGTTATTGAAGTGATGCCTCGATATCGAGGCATCACTACAATAACCGGAAAGTGGCTGGAAACGATCAGGATCGCTTCCAGCCGCTTTCAACCCCAACGTCGTACAGGGTACGTCGCTGGTCTTTAAAGACCAGTTTGTGCAAGACGTACCCTGTACGATGCATGTCGTTAAGGGGTTAATATATATTTTTTAAAAAAAACTTAATTTTGCTGCTGCATGATGACTTGTCAGTCCGCCCCTGTATATACAAAATCCTCCTTTCTTCAGATCTACCATATCTATCCATTATAAAAAGGGAATGGCATAACTAACAATATCACTCTGGAAGAATATATTCCATAACAAATGTTCCAATGCATCTCTCTATTAAGGCTATATGGGATCATAGAGTCTAACTTCTTAATCGATTGTGCTTCCTTTTCTAACAAAATTTCGATATATACACATAATAACACATAAATTAATGTGTACACATATATAGATGTATATGTAAGTGCATTGGAGCCTTTTGCAGTTATATATAGGTATAGATATATATTGTGCCAAAATACCAGTTCGGGTTAGCACGGGAGTACGTTTTTTCCCCCACTTTTTTCTCTATTGACTTCTATGGGGGAACAGATTCTCACACAGGTGAAATTCTAATTGTGCTAGAAATAAGCTGATTGTAAGCGTCGGGTTAGCAACAAACATTTTACTTTCAACACATAATACAAGTGCAACCCGACGCGCAAAAAGTTTACTTCTAGTTCAATTAGCGCTCTAGCCAAAACGCTAAATAGCACTCCACTTGTAATCTAGCCCTATATATTTGACACCTGGGTCATATTATAGCTTCTGATCCTGTACACCTTAATGCAAAACTCTTTATTAAAAATGACAAACTGTATGGTACCGAAAATCACCAGCCATACTGCCTGTGCGTCTCAGCACCTCTGCTTTACTAACATCTGAAAACAAAAAACCTAGGTTAATATGCATTATGCAGGAACATTTTAAAAAATGTACGGCTAGATTTAGAGTTTTGCGTTAGAAGGGCTGCGTTAGCTACACGTGTTTTTTTCCCCCCGCACCTTTTAAACAACGCTGGTATTTAGAGTTCTCTGAAGGGCTGCGTTAGGCTCCAAAAAGGGAGCGTAGAGGCATATTTACCGCCACTTCAACTCTAAATACCAGACTCGGGGTACATGTTAGGGTTGCTTACGGACGCGGCCAGCTTAAAAAACGTGCTCATGCACGATTCCCTTATAGGAAACAATGGGGCAGTTTGATCTGAAAAAAAACCTAACACCTGCAAAAAAGCAGCGTTCAGCTCCTAACGCAGCCTCATTGTTTCCTATGGGGAAACATTTCCTATGTCTGCACCTAACACCCTAACATGTACCCAGAGTCTAAACACCCCTAACCTTACACTTATTAACCCCTAATCTGCCGCCCCCGCTATCGCTGACCCTGCATTTTATTATTAACCCCTAATCTGCCGCTCTGTACACCGCCGCAACCTACATTATAGCTATGTACCCCTAATCTGCTGCCCCTAACATCGCCGACCCCTATATTATATTTATTAACCCCTAATCTGCCACCCCCAACGTCGCTGCTACCTTACCTACACTTATTAACCCCTAATCTGCCGACCGGACCTTGCCGCTGCTCTAATAAATGTATTAACCCATAAAGCTAAGTCTAACCCTAACCCTAATGAAATAAAATACATCTTATTAAATAAATTATTCCTATTTAAAGCTAAATACTTACCTGTAAAATAAACCCTAATATAGCTACAATATAAATAATAATTACATTGTAGCTATTTTAGGATTTATATTTATTTTACAGGCAACTTTGTATTTATTTTAACTAGGTACAATAGCTATTAAATAGTTATTTACTATTTAATAGCTACCTAGTTAAAATAATTACAAAATTACCTGTAAAATAAATCCTAACCTAAGTTACAATTAAACCTAACACTACACTATCAATAAATTAATTAACTAAACTACCTACAATTATCTACAATTAAATCAACTAAACTAAATTACAAAAACAAACACTGAATTACAAAAAAGATTAAATCAGCCAATCAGATTCAAGTTCAATCCGATTGGCTGATCCATTCAGCCAATCAGATTGAGCTCGCATTCTATTGGCTGATCGGAACAGCCAATAGAATGAGAGCTCAATCTGATTGGCTGATTGGATCAGCCAATCGGATTGAACTTGAATCTGATTGGCTGATTCAATCAGCCAATCAGATTTTTCCTACCTTAATTCCGATTGGCTGATAGAATCCTATCGGAATTAGAGGGACGCCATCTTGGATGACGTCACTTAAAGGAACCTTCATTCGTCGGGAGTCGCCGGAAGAAGAGGATGGATCCGCGTCGGCTGCTTCAAGATGGTCCCGCGCCAGATGGATGAAGATAGAAGACGCCGCCTAGATGAAGATGTCTACCGGTCCGGATGTCCTCTTCTTGCCGGATAGGATGAAGACTTCGGAGCCTCTTCTGGACCTCTTCTTGCCGGATAGGATGAAGACTTCGGACCCTCTTCTGGACGGATCGGTTATACCCGGCATGGTGAAGATAAGGTAGGGAGATCTTCAGGGGCTTAGTGTTAGTTTTTTTAAGGGGGGTTTGGGTTAGATTAGGGGTATGTGGGTGGTGGGTTTTAATGTTGGGGGGGTATTGTATGTTTTTTTTAAATGCAAAAGAGCTGATGACTTTGGGGCATGCACCGCAAAAGGCCCTTTTAAGGGCTGGTAAGGTAAAAGAGCTGTTAACTTTTTATTTTAGAATAGGGTAGGGATTTTTTTTATTTTGGGGGGCTTTGTTATTTTTTAGGGGGCTTAGAGTAGGTGTAATTAGTTTAAAATTCTTGTAATCTTTTTTTATTTTTTATAATTTAGTGGGGTTTTTTTGTAATTTAGTTTAGTTTATTTAATTGTAGATAATTGTAGGTAGTTTAGTTAATTCATTTATTGATAGTGTAGTGTTAGGTTTAATTGTAACGTAGGTTAGGATTTATTTTACAGGTAATTTTGTAATTATTTTAACTAGGTAGCTATTAAATAGTAAATAACTATTTAATAGCTATTGTACCTAGTTAAAATAAATACAAAGTTGCCTGTAAAATAAATATAAATCCTAAAATAGCTACAATATAATTATTCGTTATATTGTAGCTATATTAATGTTTATTTTACAGGTAAGTATTTAGCTTTAAATAGGATTAATTTATTTAATAAGATTTATTTTATTTCGTTAGATTTAAATTATATTTAATTTAGGGGGGGTGTTAGGGTAGGGTTAGACTTAGCTTTAGGGGTTAATACATTTATTAGAGTAGCTGCGAGGTCCGGTCGGCAGATTAGGGGTTAATAAGTGTAGGTAGGTAGCAGCGACGTTGGGGGGGAGCAGATTAGGGTTTAATAAATATTATGTAGGTGTCGGGGATGTTAGGGGCAGCAGCTTAGGGGTACATAGGGATAATGTAGGTTGCGGCAGTTTGCAGTCGGCAGATTAGGGGTTAAAAAATTTATTAGAGTGGCGGCGATGTGGGGGGACCTCAGTTTAGGGGTGCATAGGTAGTTTATGGGTGTTAGTGTACTTTAGAGCACAGTAGTTAAGAGCTTTATGAACCGGCGTTAGCCCATAAAGCTCTTAACTCCTGACTTTTTTCTGCGGCTGGAGTTTTGTCGTTAAAGTTCTAACGCTCACTTCAGCCAAGACTCTAAATACCAGCGTTAGAAAGATCCCATTGAAAAGATAGGATACGCAATTGGCGTAAGGGGATCTGCGGTATGGAAAAGTCACGGCTGGAAATTGAGCGTTAGACCCTTTCCTGACTGACTCTAAATACCAGCGGGCGGTAAAAACCAGCGTTAGGACCCCTTAACGCTGGTTTGGACGGCTAATGCAGAACTCTAAATCTAGGTGATTTTTATTTAACTTTAAGAGAACCTTGTATTACTTGATATTATTATCGTTAATCTATCAACTAGACTGTGGGAACTTGATTTGTGAGTTTGGAGTTGCTGTTAATATAATTCTCATCTGTTATTTGTTTTTGATTCTCTGTAACTTTCTATGGCCAAGGATATACTATTTAGTTTCTAACCTCAACACCTCTTTTCATGTGCCTCTCAGTCTCCCTGCTCTCACTTGTCGTACTTTTCTCAATAACTCTCATTCAAGTAATAAAATAAATAAAAATATATGTTTGGTCGTAACTCATTTGGGTCAGGATTACGAATGGAGCGGTAGTTTTTGCACCCGTTTGCGCTTAAAAACCTCTAGAAGTTTGCGCTCTCACGTTTACAAAGTCGCAGTAACAAACAGACTTTAAAAAGTAGTGAACGGAAAATTGCATTCCCCCATAGACCTCAATGGAGCTGAAGAAGTTGAAAAAACCCCACAAGTCACGCAAACACAGTCACAGGTTATTTAAAAGCGCAACATAGGGAGGAGGAGCTTGTGTGCAAGGCCAGGTGAGCACCTGCTCCACACATCCCTTCAAGCCATTGGTGGCACCTACCCACGCCGAAAGCCCTAGACCTTGGGCGGCCTGTTTAGCTTGATTACAAACGCTACCGGAGCTCCATCAAGTGCATTACCACCGCACTTTTGAGATATACCATACACCTGAACAGACAAATCCCGCTCCTGATCTTGAATTACCTGAAGTTGTGAACACTAATTCCCCGACTAGATGCTATATCAGAACGGGATAAAATAGTCTGCTGGCTATCATCCTTTCTTTCCTTTTTCCCACGGAAGCCTTGAGAGGGGGTACAAACGACTCTTATCACAATAACTTGTTCTCAACCTGAGCTTACCTTAGGTAACACTGAAACATTGAAATATTCTGCTACATCTAAGGGGCAAAAAAAAAATCTGGACTTGCTTTAGTTACGTTTTAGGGGCACAGAGACACCGACAAACCTATGAAGCGAGCGGACATTTCTGGTATCAGTTCTTACCTGGTTAGACGATACCCATTTGGAAGTCTCATCTGATACCCCGGGATCGCTTCTGAGGCAGACTCCCTTCTGCACACCTTTCGAGCCGGGCGGTGCTCCTCCCCCCCCACCGATGCTGCGAGAGGGGGAGGTGTGGGGATCACTGGTCACACGCTGCTGCCTAAACACGCTGCACGCCTGGCTCGCTTACTACACTCCGTTTCATTCAGTGCCTCAAATGTTGGCTGACTTGGACTCATCCTCCTGGAAGCTATCATCCAAGGATCTAAAACTCACTCCTGTATTCACCCTCCCACCGATGTTGCGAGAGGAAGGCTCCTGAAAGCAGATTCGAAGGTAAGCTCAGCTGTACCCCCACGGAGGCGTGGGAACCGACATTATCCTGCTCTCTACGGGAAAAGTCTTGTAAATAAATTTTACCAATAGCCTTGGCATCTGAAAAGAAAAGAGTTTGTTTCGCTACACAGCTCACTCCTCGCTAGAAGTGGACTGAAGCATAAAAGAATAGTGCCTGACTGTAAGGCGCTCAAACTCACGCTATCATTTGCAACAACTTTGACTTTCTGGCAATATAGAGACTATTGTTTCTTTTTGGTTGTTTTTTTTTTTTTTTTTTTCTCTTTAGGAATTAGTAACATTTTGGTTCTGAAGCCTTACAGATTACATATTATCAATATGCTTTTTTCCATGTACTAACAGGCTGTCTTGTTTGGTTTTTCCCTGACCGCATTAGAGTGAAAAGGGGAAAATCCTTGATGGTAGACTAATCCAACTGCTTATTCTAAATTGAATCTCCCTAACACTGACCAGCCACATGTATTGATAACAAAATTTATGTCTGGATCCATTTTTTGTTAAGCAACAAAACTAAAGTTTAACATTGTATCTTGGTTATTTACGTTACTACTAGTATTCTGATATAGAAGCGAGAAGAGAAAGGGAAACCAGGGTCAAGCAGGGGGAATAATAGTAAACCTGGCAGGCTGATTTCAATATACCTTAAGCGCAAAGATCTAATTTTTTGTTCCTGAAGGAGAGAGGGAGAAGAGGATAGGACGGAAAGGGGAAAAGCTCTTCTAGACAAATTAATATATGGTTTATACTTGTGTGTCTTAGATTACATTTAATATAATCCGAAAACCTTTGACTGATAGGTTATACTGCTTAAAACCCCCTCTCCTAAAAACTCCTTTGAATTGTAAACTCATAATCCAATTGTACCTGTTGTTTTCTCCTCCTTTAAACTCTACTGACCCTATAAACTTCACCAAAACATAATCTTAATATACTGAATAGGCCTTACTGCTGAAAAAGTACAAATTTCCCTAGCTGACTACAACAGCTGCTTTAAATCCCTCACATACACAAATCACATCCCTTTTCTTTTTTTCACAGCATCTGTGTGTTTTTTTTTATTTTCTTAGTCCTATATATAATAAAGAAAATTCACACCCAAAACCTCACATTTTCCCAATTCACTACCCCTTTGCCCTTATCTTCTAATTTTTTAAAACACTGATCACTTTTCACTCCTCATTTTTTTTTTTTCCCTTTTTTCACATGGACAAATTTGTCTCTACACAAGCAAAATCTTCACCTTCAGCCATGGCAGCCCGTCAAAGGGAAAGGAGAAATAAAAACATTACTGAAATCACAGCAGACATACATACCCCCACTGTTAACCCTCCACATTCGGGTGACATATTAGACATTCAAGCTTTAGTATCTAACATTTCTGATGCACTGACTCCAAAATTCGATTCTCTCAAATCAGAAATTAAACAGGATATCACATCTTTATCAAATGAATTTAAACAATTCTCTGCTAGGCTCTCAGAGGTGGAACAGAGAACCTCGGATTTGGAGGATCTGACAATAACTCAGAATTCCAAACTGGAGATGTTAAATACATCCCTGTTAAAAGCATAGAGTAAATTAGAGGACCTAGAAAACCGCACTAGGAGAAACAACTTTAGAGTTATTGGAGTCCCGGAAGACAAACAATATGATGATTTCTACAAATTACTAACTGTTACTATTCCCCATTTGCTAAAAATCCCACAATCTCAATCACAATTTACACTAGAGAGAGTACATCGGATAGGCCCATATATCACTGATAAAGAAAGCACTAGGACTAAACCTAGGCCCATTATCGCGAAAGTCTTAAACTTTCAGGACAAAATTACACTTTTACATTACTACCGCAAACATCAGCCTATATACTTAGGAGAGGCAAAAATACTGATCTTTCAAGACTTTTCTGCAGAAACAGCTGCTAAAAGAAGAGAACTAGCTCCAATTTGCACAAAATTAATAAATCATAACATTAAGGCCACAATAATCTATCCAGCTAGACTCAAAATCTCTATCAATGATCAAACACACTTTTTTGACTCAGCCAAAAAGGCTGAAAAATTCTGCATTGAGACCTTCCCAGCAGAAAATTCAGGAGCAGGGTCCACTGTCACACTGTCTTGAAATTGAACATATTAGGATGCTTTGAATAACTATTATATAATAATTTTAACTATGGATTTATCAAATGTTGTGATATTTTTTGGGTTGGGAACAAAACTGGGTTATAGGATGGTGAACTCTCCCCCTTCTCTTTCTCCCCCCCTCCCCCCTTTTTTTTCTCTCTTTCCCGTTCCTCTTTTAAATAAGAATGCCATCTGCTTTTAAAGTCACCTCTTGGAATATAGGAGGCATCACATCACCTATTAAAGGTAAATCAATTGTCTCACAGCTAAGAAAAATAAACTCTGACATTGCCTTTCTGCAGGAGACTCATTTAAAGATGGAAGAAGTCCTCAAACTCAAAACCTCCTGGGTTAATGAGGTGTTAGCCTCCCCGAGTGTTCAAAGGAAAGGAGGAGTAGCAATATTATTGGGGAAAAGGCTAAAATATCAAGTTCTTAATACCCTCGCTGACTCGGAGGGGAGATTTCTATTTGCAAAAATTAAAATAGCTAACATAATTTATACATTCTGCAATATTTATGCCCCCAATATTTTTAGCTCTTCTTTTTGGGATACTCTCCAAGCTAAATTAATTACATATAGAGAAGGTTACCTAATCCTTGGAGGGGACCTAAATATGGCGCCCCAACATCCCTTAGATAGACTAAGGCATGAGAATGCTCTTTCTAGAACCAAAAGAGACAAACTAGAAACAAAAATGTATTTAAAACTATATCAGATTCTTGGAGTCAGAGACATATGGAGAATTCAAAACCCAAACTCCAGGGAATTCTCTTGCATTTCTAAGGCACATAAATCCTTATCAAGAATCGATGTAATTCTTCTAGATGAAAGACTGTGTACGTCAAGAGTGCTTACTGGAATTCTCCCTATTTGCATCTCAGACCATGCCCCGATATTTCTAGAGCTTTACCCCAATAACCTTACTCCAAGATATTCTAGGTTCTTTTTTCCAACATATTTAGCCTCTGACCTTAATTTTAAAAACTGGCTCAGTTCTAAATTTCAAGAATTTATTTCTTTTAATCAGGAACACGTAAATCGCCTGATTATCTTATGGGAAACAGCTAAAGCGGTACTGAGGGGGGAGATCCTAGCTTACACTATTAATAGGACAAAGAAATCAAAACATAGGGAAAAAGAAATTATAAAATCTATTTCTAATTCATACAATTCGTATCTGTTAGATAAAACTGCAAGAAATTGGTTAAGATATACCCAAGCATTAAAGGAGAGGGATGCTTTTTTACTTTACAAATCTACTCATAAGGACTTGAAACTTCAAGCAAAACTTTACAGGTATGGAAGTAAAACCGGAAAAATCCTGGCTAGATTAGTAAAAACTAGTAAAACTTCTTCATTAATAGAATCTTTAAAGTTAGAAGAGAAAAATATATCATCCTCAGAAGAAATCATCCAGGTTTTTACAAATTATTATCAGGACCTATACTCTCTAAAACAGTCAAATCTTTCTGAGCAAGAATCATTCTGGGAAAATATTGTCGTTCGTACAATAACTCCTGATCTAATTGAATCTCTTAATAGTCCCATATCTGAAATAGAGATTAATAGAGCAATTCAAGACCTTGCCTTAAATAAAGCTTCCGGCCCTGACGTCCTCCCTAACGAATTCTATAAGATATTATCAATGGAGATTTCACCCTATCTCTCCTCGGTCTATAATGATATATATATAAAGGGTACTATCCCGCCACTTAGCTTTGCAGCCTCATATACCACTTTAATTCTTAAACCAAGAAAAGAGCCGGATAAAAAATAATCTTATAGGCCTATAGCACTGCTCAACGTGGATTATAAAATAATGGCCTCAATCTTAGCCTCAAGGCTTCAGTTACTTCTTCCTAAGATTATTCATTCGGACCAAGCAGGTTTTTTACGTAATCGTAATTCTTCAGCAAAGATTAGGGAACTCTTCTTAACCATAGACTATTTTTCCAGAGGGGGAGGAGGAGAAGGGGGAAGGGGGGACACTTTAGATGCTGCAATTATTTCAATCGATGCTGAAAAGCCTTCGATTCAGTTCATTTTGATCATCTCACCCATTCTCTCCAGCAATTCGGCTTTACTGGTAATTTTCTTAGCTTTGTTAACAATCTTCACAAATCCGCCTCCACTAGGATGATAGTTAATGGCAAACTCTCTTCTAATATGTATCTTCAAAGAGGAACTCGTCAGGGGTGCCCCCTTTCTCCCCTTCTTTTCGACATTTCCATTGAACCGCTGGCCATATATGTTAGACAACACCTTAATGGTATTAAGATCGGTAAGAAAGAGATGAAAATCGCACTATATGCGGATGATATCCTAATTTATATCTCTGACACTCGTAACAATATCCCGAAATTAATCTCACTTATTAAAAAATTTGGTTCCTTTTCAGGTTATAAAGTAAATACTACAAAATCTGAACTTATATGGATTAAACAACCCAAGGACCCCCCGCTGGATATGCCATTTAAGATAGTGGGTGACTCCTTTACTTACTTAGGCATCACAGTATCTCCCAATCCAGACGAATGGTATAATCTTAATATTCCCCCAGTGCTGAATAAAATTAAGGAGGACTTAAAAAAATGGCAAGGTGTTCTCCTTTCTCTTTCAGGTCGAATTGCCCTTTATAAAATAATTTGCCTCCCGAAATTATTATATGTCCTACAAAATATCCCTGCAATTCTTAAGGGAAAAGACATCCTCCTTCATAATATGGTACTGAGGAAATTTATTTGGCAAAACAAGAAACCTAGAATCTCCCTACTGAAACTTTCTCTCCCTAGAAAATATGCAGGACTGGCTTTGCCAGATATTAAAATATACAATTACGTTTTTTTGGCTCGCTTAATTATGGACTGGATATTTGAGGATTATGTTACTAACAATGAACTTGAAAAAAATATAACAAACCCTTTTGCTCCTTCTGCAATTATTCACTGCACTCTTTCCTCTCTCCCCAGAGAACTTAAAAATCTGAAAACCATGCTTACTCCATTACAGGCTTGGTGGAAAGTCTGTAAACTCCTCAAAATAAAGCATAAAGTATCCAAATTCATCCCTCTAGCTGGTAACCCTTCTTTTCAAGCAGGAATTCAGACATCTAAATTTAAGAAATGGAAAGTTTCGGGTCTAAATAACGTTTCCCAATTATTAGACTTAGATAGAAAATGTATAGTCTTTTGGCTCCTTGAGAGAGGAGTTTAATCTTTCCCATAAAGAATTTGTTGCATACCTACAAGCAAGGCACTATGTTATGAGTCTTGTTGACGAATTCGGTTGGAACTGGGCAATGGAACCCATGGAGAAATGGTTAACATTAGCTAAAAACGGTCTTATGGCAATTTCCCCTATCTATTCAGATTTAAGTTCCTTAAAACGTGTTCCTGACATGGAAAACATCACTACCAAATGGGGGGCAATCTTGCAACAAAATTTGGAAGAAAGTAATATAGTCGAACTCTCAATCACTGAGGTTTCACGAATTACTCTTTCATCCTCCTGGAGAGAATCTCATTTAAAACTTCTACGCATGACCTTTTTTACTCCTGAGAAAGGTTTCAGATGTAGAAGCCCAGATTTCAACTGCTGTCCCAGATGTTTGCTCCCTGCGGCTAATCTCATGCATATGCTCTGGGAATGTCCAGTCATCCAACAGTTTTGGATGAAAATACAATTTTGGCTTGGAACAATGGGGATCTCCCCTCTGACTTTGCTACCATTAGACATTGTATTTCTCCAAAAATATTCGGAAGGCCAATCTGCAAACATTAAAATTATCAACCTAGTTATCTTGGCTGTGCGATACTTGATTTTAAAAAAGTGGAAATGTAGGGCAACCCCCAGTATCCAGGAGGTAAAAAATTGTCTCAAGAAACAATGCATTCTGGAACAGATTGACACTAATCTAAACGATGAAAACGATGTTATTAAATTTTTTAAAAAGTGGTCAATCTTTATCCAGAATCTATCGCCATCCGAAATTGAATATATAATTTACCCATTTAGAAACACAGAACTGGTATTACTTGGCCTTTGGCACTAACCTATTGTAGATATCTGGAAAAAATCCTTTTTTTTTCTTTTTTTTTTTTTTTTTTTTTTCTCCATTCCTATTTTTTTTTTTTTTTTGGGAGGCAACCATGTGTAGAGGGGAGGGGGAAGGGGGAAAATAAAATAAAATTCCAACAATAGGTGCACACACAATTTGGCAATTCCTTTATTTTCTCTTTTTTTGCTTATTCTTTTTTCAAAATTATGAAGGTATATCAAAGATTGGTATATTAGATTACTATGTGATATTTGTTATTTTTGAATATTGTTTTCATTATATTTACATAAATCTGTACCATGTAAAATCACCCTGAGGCACCTTTGTTGGAAACAAACTAAAATAAAAGATTTAAAAAAAAAAAAAAAAAAGCGCAACATAAGAAGATACTGTATATTTCATAATCTAATGTTCTGCACATAGCAGAATATGTTCTATTTATTTTTAAAGAGGTATTTAAATATATATCTAATGCATTTTTATGTACACATGATTATATATAGGTATAGATATATACAGATACTGTATATAGGAATATCTATTAAAAAATACATAGAACATATTCTGCTATGTGCAGAACAATGGAATGTAAAATATTTACATTAAATACACAGTATAACAATTAAATATAAATATTGCATAAATATGATTTTGCATGTTATTATCTACTTGACTGCAAAGGTCTCCAGTGTACTTATATATATATATGCAACCAAACCGCAACACAGGCAGTGCTCAGGATACCAGTCTCACCAGTAGAATGACTGCACCAGTCTAATCAGCCGTCTTCATGCTGTATGTTCAGCTGCACGCTTGTATCCCTCTGCTCTCTGCTCACTTGTCCTCCCCTGATGACGTCATCCACCGGTGCCACTCACGAGCGCTCCATCCAACGCTCAATACCAAAATACCGACCAACAAGGACAGGAAGGCACCCGGTCTCCAACTCTCCCAGAAGACTTCAAGCAAAGGAAACAGCAAACTTGATGACAGAAAACAGCAGCTACACGATCTGGTAAAAGCAATAATGTCTTTATTTGACATCCAAATACAAGTGTATACAGGCTTAGTCAAACATGTTTCGTATGGAAATACTGACTTAACTTTTTCAATGACTACCTGCTATCTAATGGCTAATTAGCTAGAGCTAAATACACCTGTAAAGCAACTCCCTATTTTCTTCCAACCAATCATGATAAGGACCTATTAATTAAATTAAGTGACACCTGTGTTAAGCTCACAGTGAAAAAATGAGAGTAAAAAAGGGGATATGCTTAGTGCAAAAGTTGTAATATGACAAGTGAGCCTAGACATAAATGCAAACATTTTAGAGTGACATACTATGATTAATTAGTACCCCCAGAAAAATTCTGTATTCTTTTTAAGCTATAAAATACATATGAAATACTGTTTATTAATAATTATTTGAAAAGCAATAAAAAGAGGAAAGAAAAAATTAATGTATATTCATAAGCGGAAATAAATGTTTGCAAAAATTATCTTGTGACTTTTATGTTTATTTGACAAATAATTTAATATCCCATTCTGAATTCAAACCCCTTGGCACAAGGGAAAATCCAAAAAACTTCCCATTTTTGAGAATTTCTTCTCTATTGCCTCCTCTTGGGTGTCTGGGAATAAATTGGATGCATTGGAATGCCAATAGGGAAGTGTCAGAATGGTGTTCTTTCTTAAAATGTAGTGACACTGGAGTTGTAGAATTTGGGTCTTCAATGGACCTAAGGTGCTCCAAAAATCTGTCTTTCAGGGGGTGTGTAGTGAGTCCTACATATTGCTTATAGCACCCCCTGCAGGTAAGTAAGTAAATAACATATGTGGAGTTACAAGTGGAATATTGTTCAATCTGGTAGATTTTACCTGTGACCTGTGATTTAAACTCTGTTCCAAATAAAGCATGAGCACATGATTTACATCTGGTGCTGTTGCATTTATGAAAACCTGGCTTTAATAAAAGCCAATTTTCCTTTTTTATTCTTGGCAGCATAGAAGGGGACAAAAGGTTACCCAAAGTTTTAGCCTTGCGAGACACAAAACCACAACCTGCTTGCACAGTATCTCTGAGTCCATCATCAGCCTCTAATATGGGCAGTGAATCACGTATAATTTTAAATTTTTTTGTGATATTCAGTACTATAAGTAGTAATGAATTTGGGTTTATTCTGCACAGAATTAGAATCCCTTTTAGTCGCAAATAATGACTCTCTATCCTGAGGGTCAACTTGTTTCTTAGCCCTGTCTAGGTTATTCTTATCATAACCTCTTTGTAAGAATCTTTCAGTCTTTGGAGATACTAATCCATATAGGAAACACATACTTTATTTTGGTCGCTATATAGATGACCTTTTGTTTGTCTGGAAAGGGTCAGAGGAGTTAATTCCCCTCTTCATAGAGTACTTACAGGACAATGAATTGAATTTGAAATTTACGTATGTTACCAGCAAAGAAAGTGTCTCCTACTTGGATATAGAGCTACAAGCCAATTGTGATGAACAGAGCATTGAAGTTGAACTGTATCGTAAAGAGATGGCTGGGAATACTATTCTCAATGCCACCTCCTGTCATCCCAGGCATACGGTAGTATCTATACCCAAGAGTCAGTACATACGTGTAAAACGCAATTGTACTAAGTTAGAAAGATATGAATTCCATGCCAGAGAATTCACTGAAAGATTCTTAAAAAGAGGTTATGATAAGAATAACCTAGACAGGGCTAAGAAACAAGTTGACCCTCAGGATAGAGATTCATTATTTGCGACTAAAAGGGATTCTAATTCTGTGCAGAATAAACCCAAATTCATTACTATTTATAGTACTGAATATCACAAAAATTTTAAAATTATACGTGATTCACTGCCCATATTAGAGGCTGATGATGGACTCAGAGAGACTGTGCAAGCAGGTTGTGGTTTTGTGTCTCGCAAGGCTAAAATTTTGGGTAATCTTTTGTCCCCTTCTATGCTGCCAAGAATAAAAAAGGAAAATTGGCTTTCATTAAAGCCAGGTTTTCATAAATGCAACAGCCCCAGATGTAAATCATGTGCTCATGCTTTATTTGGAACAGAGTTTAAATCACAGGTCACAGGTAAAATCTACCAGAATGAACAATATTCCACTTGTAACTCCACATATGTTATTTACTTACTTACCTGCAGGGGGTGCTATAAGCAATATGTAGGACTCACTACACGCCCCCTGAAAGACAGATTTTTGGAGCACCTTAGGTCCATTGAAGACCCACATTCTACAACTCCAGTGTCACTACATTTTAAGAAAGAACACCGTTCTGACACTTCCCTATTGGCATTCCAATGCATCCAATTTATTCCCAGACACCCAAGAGGAGGCAATAGAGAAGAAATTCTCAAAAAAGGGAAGTTTTTTGGATTTTCCAATTGGAAACTGTTGTGCCAAGGGGTTTGAATTCAGAATGGGATATTAAATTATTTGTCAAATAAACATAAAAGTCGCAAGATAATTTTTGCAAACATTTATTTCCGCTTATGAATAGACATTAATTTTTTCTTTCTTCTTTTTATTGCTTTTCAAATAATTATTAATAAACAGTATTTCATATGTATTTTATAGCTTAAAAAGAATACAGGATTTTTCTGGGGGTACTAATTAATCACAGTATGTCACTCTAAAATGTTTGCATTTATGTCTAGGCTAACTTGACATATTACAACTTTTGCACTAAGCATATCCCCTTTTTTACTCTCATTTTTTCACAGTGAGCTTAACAAAGGTGTCACTTAATTTAATTAATAGGTCCTTATCATGATTGGCTGTAAGAAAATAGGGAGTTGCTTTACAGGTGTATTTAGCTCTAGCTAATTAGTCATTAGATAGCAGGTAGTCATTGAAAAAGTTAAGTCAGTATTTCCATACGAAACATGTTTGACTAAGCCTGTATACAATTGTATTTGGATGTAAAATAAAGACATTATTGCTTTTACCGGATCGTGTAGCTTCTGTTTTCTGTCATCAAGTTTGCTTTCCTTTGCTTGAAGTCTTCTGGGAGAGTTGGAGACCGGGTGCCTTCCTGTGCTTGTTGGTCGGTACTTATATATATGTCTATACATGTATACATATGTATTCATGTGTGTATTAGTGTGTATGTATATATATATATATATATATATATATATAGAACGTCCCAAAATGGATTAGCACTCTCACCTTATACAAGCAACTGCCAGGGTGTCAGGAAATGTGGAATCAATTCAAATGCAACAAAAATATCCGGACTCATTGGGCTTATATGGAAAAAAAAAACATAATGGAAGTGACGTTTCGGGGCACAACACCCCTTCCTCAGACCAAACAAACAGTGAAGTGACAAACATAATAAAAAATTATAAGCCCCACCCCCAACATACAGAATTGCGCCAAAATGTGGTTGTCATGGTGATCACATGTAGCACTCACATAGCCCTATTAGGGGAGCCCTGTATAAGATCGTAACTTGAGGAGCGTGACATGATTACGTGGATGATGACACTCACCCACACTCACGTGACCGGAACACAGGGAGTAATGCAGTGCAGGGTCTCTATACGGGCGATACGTACAGCGATGTAAGTAGATAATTCCTCACTATGTCCCTGTATTTGGGATAGTCTGTACATCGTGTGTATATATACTTTGAAACACTACGTATCTAGCAATAGCCCATACTACCCTACGCTTCATGGCTATCAATTCTGTTATAACTCTGTGCCCATATACAAACTATGGCCTAGATTTAGAGTTTGTCGGTAGCCGTGAAAACCAGCGTTAGAGGCTCCTAACGCTGGTTTTAGGCTACCACCGGTATTTGGAGTAAGTCAGGAAAGGGTCTAACGCTCACTTTTCAGCCGCGACTTTTCCATACCGCAGATCCCCTTACGTCAATTGCGTATCCTATCTTTTCAATGGGATCTTTCTAACTCCGGTATTTAGAGTCATGTCTGAAGTGAGCGTTAGAAATCTAACGACAAGACTCCAGCCGCAGAAAAAAGTCAGTAGTTAAGAGCTTTCTGGGCTAACGCCGGTTCATAAAGCTCTTAACTACTGTGCTCTAAAGTACACTAACACCCATAAACTACCTATGTACCCCTAAACCGAGGCCCCCCCACATCGCCGCCACTCTATAAAATCAGATTGAGCTCGCATTCTATTGGCTAATCGGATCAGCCAATCGGATTGAACTTGAATCTGATTGGCTGATTCCATCAGCCAAACAGAATTTTCCTACCTTAATTCCGATTGGCTGATAGAATCCTATCAGCCAATCGGAATTCGAGGGACGCCATCTTGGATGACGTCCCTTAAAGGAACCGTCATTCTTCAGTTGGATGTCGTCGGAAGAAGATTGATCCGCGCTGGAGGTCTTTACGATGGAGCCGGTCCTCATCGGATGAAGATAGAAGATGCCGCTTGGATCAAGATGGTTGCCGGTCTGGATCGCCTCTTCTTCCCGGATAGGATGAAGATTTTGGAGCCTCTTCTGGACCTCTTCAGTGCCGGATGATGGATGTCTAGCCCCCGCTTGGGTTGGATGAAGATTTTGGAGCCAGGACGGATCGGTGATACCCGGTGAGGTGAAGATAAGGTAGGAAGATCTTCAGGGGCTTAGTGTTAGGTTTATTTAAGGGGGGTTTGGGTTAGATTAGGGGTATGTGGGTGGTGGGTTGTAATGTTGGGGGGGGGGTATTGTATGTGGTTTTTACAGGCAAAAGAGCTGAATTCTTTGGGGCATGCCCTGCAAAGGGCCCTGTTCAGGGCTGGTAAGGTAAAAGAGCTTTGAACTTTTGTAATTTAGAATAGGGTAGGGCATTTTTTTATTTTGGGGTCTTTGTTATTTTATTAGGGGGCTTAGAGTAGGTGTAATTAGTTTAAAATTGTTGTAATATTTTTCTAATGTTTGTAAATATTTTTTTATTTTTTGTAACTTAGTTCTTTTTTATTTTTTGTACTTTAGTTAGTTTATTTAATTGTATTTATTTGTAGGAATTGTATTTAATTAATATATTGATAGTGTAGTGTTAGGTTTAATTGTAGGTAATTGTAGGTATTTTATTTAATTAATTTATTGATAGTGTAGTGTTAGATTTAATTGTAACTTAGGTTAGGATTTATTTTACAGGTAATTTTGTAATTATTTTAACTATTTTAGCTATTAAATAGTTCTTAACTATTTAATAGCTATTGTACCTGGTTAAAATAAATACAAAGTTGCCTGTAAAATAAATAAAAATCTTAAAATAGCTATAATATAATTATAATTTATATTGTAGCTATATTAGGATTTATTTTACAGGTAAGTATTTAGTTTTAAATAGGAATAATTTATTTAATAAGAGTTAATTTATTTAGTTAGATTTAAATTATATTTAACTTAGGGGGGTGTTAGTGTTAGGGTTAGACTTAGCTTTAGGGGTTAATACATTTATTAGAATAGCGGTGAGCTCCTGTCGGCAGATTAGGGGTTAATACTTGAAGTTAGGTGTCGGCAATGTTAGGGAGGGCAGATTATGGGTTAATACTATTTATTATAGGGTTAGTGAGGCAGGAGTGAGGCGGATTAGGGGTTAATACATTTATTATAGTAGCTCTCAGGTCCGGTCGGTAGATTAGGGGTTAATAAGTGTAGTTAGGTGGAGGCGACGTTGGGGGCGGCAGATTAGGGGTTAATAAATATAATATAGGGGTCGGCAATGTTAGGGCAGCAGATTAGGGGTACATAGGGATAATGTAGGTGGTGGGGGTGTATGGAGCGGCAGATTAGGGGTTAAAAATAATATGTAGGAGTCAGCGATAGCGGGGGCGGCAGATTAGGGGTTAATAAGTGTAAGGTTAGGGGTGTTTAGACTCGGGGTACATGTTAGAGTGTTAGGTGCAGACGTAGGAAGTGTTTCCCCATAGCAAACAATGGGGCTGCGTTAGGAGCTGAACGCGGCTTTTTTTGCAGGTGTTAGTTTTTTTTTCAGCTCAAACAGCCCCATTGTTTTCTATGGGGGAATCGTGCACGAGCACGTTTTTGAAGCTGGCCGTGTCCGTAAGCAACTCTGGTATCGAGAGTTGAAGTTGCGTTAAATATTCTATACGCTCCTTTTTTGGAGCCTAACGCAGCCATTCTGTGGACTCTCAATACCAGAGTTATTTAAAAGGTGCGGCCAGAAAAAAGCCAGCGTTAGCTACGCGGGTCGTTACCGACAAAACTCTAAATCTAGCCGTATGATACACAATAAACCCATTTTAGTATCACAAACCAACACCTCTGCAGATGATTAAGGGTGTGATATCCAGCGCTACGGAATTTGGCGGCGCTATACAAATAAATGATAATATGCACGGTATAATTCTTCACTCAAAGGTTCACAATTTATTGTTGAAATATGCTTGTGCTATTATTTCTGTAATTGTGCATTTTGCTTAAGTTATGGATGTTCTGATTATTTCAACATTTTATGTTTTTTTTTTTTCATTGTTGGGTTTCCCTTGGTAACAGTGAGTGCTGTATGTGATCACCATGATAATCACATTTTGGCGCAATTCTGTATGTTGGGGGTGGGGCTTATAATTTTTTATTATGTTTGTCACTTCGCTGTTTGTTTGGAAGGGTTGTTGTGCCCCGAAACGTCACTTCCATAAAGTTTTTTTCCATTTAAGCCCAGTGAGTGCGGATATTTTTGTTGCATTTGAATTGATTCCACATCTCCTGACACCCTGGCAGTTGCCTTTATAAGGTGAGAGTGCTAATCCATTTTGAGACGTTCTATATACATTATATGGTAATTGGGATTTGGCACCCACTAATTGATTTAGGTGTAACAGACCTCACCCTGACTTTTACATCACTTTTACATCTATTCACTTTTCCATGGCACACGGACACTAGGGGGCCACACCAATCATCTGCTTATAATGGATTCAGGAAGTACAGATAACACAGATATTGAGATAATCACGTTGGATTTGGGCACTTTTGCCTTCTTGGCTGATGATGCAGCAAGAATCCTGGTGGATATAGAGGAGGTTGAACAAAGTGATCTGGCACCCACAAATATTTACTATTCCTACTTAAAATTGATGAAGAAGGAGTTTGACTTGGAACAGCATGCCAAATACCTCTCAAAATATTACAGGAGCAGTATGATCCTGCATGGATTTAGGATACGCAATGTACCAACTATTGGGAGAAACAATCCATCCTTTTGCATCAAATGGTGCCAAATCCCTAACAAATGCTCCATGGACCTCATCCTCTTGGTAATAGAGGAAGTGAGAAATCTTACTATAAAGTTGAGAGCAGCACTTACAACATTTAAAGATTAACAGGAACACACCCTAAGAGATGATAAGACAGAAGATTGGCTGGAAGTCCAGATGGACACATACAGAAAAAAATTACTGGCCTTTAAAAATAGGAAATTGGATAAAGTGACTGAGGATTACAAAGAAAAACTGGTATACCCTTGGCAATCAGGGACCCAGGTCCGCAGATCTTACCGCCCACAGAGGAGGAGATTCTATGCAAGAAGAACATTGGCCACTGTGGATAGTAGTTCAGGTTCTGATAATGACACCGGCATGAGACCTGGTAAAACACATACTGATACCAAGCAGCAGGTTTTTCAGGGGGTTACTACCCGATCTGGTGGCACAAGAAGAGGAAACACAGAGCGAACCCGCGGCGGGGGAGACGTAAGAGGATGCCCCCCCCCCGTCCATCAACATAGATCCTGAAGATATTGTACTCAACAGGTCAAAGTCAGGTCCTCAATAAGGGGCTTTCCTTTGTACTTACTAAAAGGATGTGTGAATTTGACACTTATGTGGACATTATGAAGTTCCAGAGGCAATTAAAACTATGTGACCATTTTATGACTGCTACACAGGATGTTGGGGATAATAAATTTAAACCCAGAAGTCATTTTGAACCTATCAACACCAATCCAAGCATCAGAACCTTCACCAGAATAATGACACAGGATATTTTTAAAGGAGAAAATATCCCATTTAAACATAACATCAAACCAGAGAGAGAAGCCATTAGAACCCTAGCAGATGACCCCACTATTGTTATCCACCCGGCGGACAAGGGGGGAGCTATAGTGGTAATGTGTCAAATTCCCAGTTCATCCAATCCTCTATACGCTACCAAAAGTCCATAAGGACAAAAATAAACCACCAGGGAGACCGATAGTTTCTGCTAGAGGATCCCTCATTCAACCTATTGCACAGTATATCGATTACATCCTTCAACCATTTGTGATGCAGATGAGATCTTTTACAAAGGATATGACAGAAGTGATAAAGGATATACAGAGGGTGTCTATTGATATGGATGAGGATCTACTGGTTACACTGGAAGTTTCCATTTTATACACGATAATCCCGCACTCACTGGGTATGGCCACTATTGAAAGAACCCTCAACAGGTATTCATATATTGGACCAACTCCTGAATACATATTGTAGTTGTTGGAATTATGCCTATCTAGAAATAACTTTCGTTTTGAGGATAAATTCTATCTTCAGTTGGTAGGTACGGCTATGGGGTCAAATATGGCCCCGGCCTATGCAAATCTCTTTATGGACTTTTACGAAAACATAGTATTGAACATCTACTCCAATCCTCACATACAATTCTACAAGAGGTGTATTGATGATTTGCTGATGGTGTGGAGGGGATCAGCCGAATCTTTGATGGAATGGTCTAATATGATCAACTCTACAGATTCGACAGTAAGATTCAAGATGTCTTTTGATAAAGAACAAATTGATTTTTTGGACTTACGATTGTATTAAAGTGAGGGACTACTAAAGTCTACCTTAATTCGGAAAGAAACAGAAAGAAACTCCATCCTCTATGCTAAGAGCTGTCATACAAAGAGTCTCATCAAAGCCATACCTAAAGAACAGATGATGCGTGTTATCAGGAATAATACTGATGATTCCTTACGGGAAACACAATTAAACAAAATGAGCGATAGATTCATACAAAGAGGATATCATCCTGACCTCATTAAACAAACCAGAGAAGATTTGGGAAGGTTAAAACAAAAGGATCTGCTCAACACTACGAGAAGTATTAAGGACCAACTATCTTTTTTGACCACTTTTTGTCCACAAACCAAGAGGATACACAGGGGCATCAAACAACACTGGGGAATCATTGACAGTGACCCCACACTTCCTTTTGAACAACCATCTAGAGTCACGTATAAAAGGGTCCCTAGTCTGAGAGATATGCTCATGAATACAGACCCCAACCACTGTTACGTGAATAGAACATGGCTATCTACATCTAAAAAGGGTTGCTACAGATACCCGTCCTGTACTACTTGTAATTCGATGATTCCGGGACAAAAATTTAGACACCCCCATACCAACCTCAAGTATCAAATAAAATTCTTCCTGACTCACATGGTATATCTATTGAACTGTCCATGTGGAAGGTTTTATGTGGGCAAAACCTGTGACAATGCAAGGACAAGGATGGCTAACCACTGCTCGGCCATTAGGCAAGCATTGAAATCAGGAAAGTCGGACCAAGCAGTGGCATGCCACTTTTTGGACAAAGGACACTCTGTCACAGACCTTAGGTTTAGACTTATTGATCACATCCCACCACTAAAGAGAGGGGGAGACAGAGCAACAGCACTGTTAAGGTACGAATCAAGATGGACTTATGAACTCAATACAGTTTCTCCAAATGGCCTTAACATTAATAATGATTGGCATTGTTTTTTATAATATATTTCTTTATATAGTATATTTCTGTTTATAGTATATTTTCTTAGCAACATACTGTTTGTAACAAGTATTATAACATGTTCTTCATAACATGTCCGTGTAATATGTTTTTATAATATTTTGCTTTTCAGGTCTTTTTTTGCTCTTTTTTCCTTTTTTTGCTTCTTTTGTCTTCTTTTTATATCATCATTATTCTTCTGCTATATATATATTTCTGTGCTTCTGATATTATCACCTAGTGGTCATGCTCCTGTCAATCTGACAATTTATGCAATAGGCTCATGTTGCACTTAGGTATAATCGTGGGCTGACACTACGTATTAGGTATCTAGTATATATAGGCTGCATATATTGGGTATATATTTCCATATTAAGATAAGTTATATCTACATACCAATGAGTAGTGTATTTTAGGATATAGATGGTATGATACCTATCTTGGGACCTACTTGTATGGGATATGCGCATCAGCTATTAGTAGACATTAAATTAGAAGTTGTACATACTAGGGTTACTCACATATCATGATACTATTTGACCTGGAGGTTTAAGTCTATATTACCTGGCTCATCTGTTTAGCTCACACCCCTGTCTAGCCAGATATAGGGATAACCATATAGCAAATTTGGTACAGCTGTGGGTATAGTTACACAATTATTCTAATGTATGGCCGTTTTTGACATCATATCCTTAGAGAATGATTATTACTATGTGGCTATAGGTGCGGGACAGAGATTGTTTTGGGCATTCAACATAGCCCTATTTGGAGAGCCCTGTATAAGATCGTAACTTGAGGGGTGTGACATGATGACATGGATGATGACACTCACCCACACTCATGTGACCGGAACTAACACAGGGAGTAATGCAGTGCAGGGTCTCTATACGGGCGATACGTACAGCGATGTAAGAAGATAATTCCTCACTTTGTCCCTGTATTTGGGATAGTCTGTACATCGTGTGTATATATACTTTGAACCACTACGTAACTAGCAATAGCCCATACTACCCTACGCTTCATGGCTATCAGTTCTGTTATAACTCTGTGCCCATATACAGACTATGATTCACAATAAACGCATTTTAGTATCACAAACCAACACCTCTGCAGATGAATAAGGGTGTGATATGCACGGTGTAATTCTTCACTCAAAGGTTCACAATTTATTGTTGAAATATGCTTGTGTTATTATTTCTGTAATTGTGCATTTTGCTTAAGTTATGGATGTTCTGATTATTTCAACATTTTATGTTTTTGTTTTTTTCATTGTTGGTAACAGTGAGTGCTGTATGTGATCACCATGACAACCACATTTTGGCGCAATTCTGTATGTTGGGGGTGGGGCTTATCATCTTTTATTATGTTTGTCACTTTGCTGTTTGTTTGGTCTGAGGAAGGGGTATTGTGCCCCGAAACATCACTTCCATAAAGTTTTTTTCCATATAAGCCCAGTGAGTGTGGATATTTTTGTTGCATTTATATATATATAATATATATAAAATTATATAATATATATAAAATATATATATAATATATATAAAATTCCAGATATTACCCACAAGTGGAAAACTGCCTGGGTGCAACTTTAAACAACAAATAGCAGCCAAAAGGAAGTGCACTCTCAGGTCTTTCACAGAAAAAGTTACTTTATTGATGTAACGTTTTCGGAGGACTTGCCCCCTTCATCAGCATAGTAAATTAAACACAAAACACAAAATAAATAGTGTCATACTTACAATTAACATTCAAAACCATGCCCCTTTCCCTTGGCGCCAAACTGCCGATGTTGGAACGCATACTGCGTTCCACCGGCGATAAGAACCGGAAGTGGTGCGCAACATCACTTCCGGTAGACAATTATTACTAACAATATTGACAATATTGAATACAATAAATCGTGTAAAGTGAATCAAAAATTTCAAAGCGTGTCCACTGGGTGTTTCATAGTAACAACATGTACAAGTGCAGATACTGTAATCTGAAAAACCAAGCATGTGCAGCAAATAAGTGTTATTGCACAACGGGTTGCCCGTTGCCATAGCAACCTATGTACACTAATCGTGCCCCACTCGCATACTGAAAACACTTTTTCAAAAAATGTGCACACTAAATTTGTGTAGTAACCTATGAACTTTAAACAGTGCAATGCTAAATTATACGCATTTGTGTTTAAGAAAAACAAAAAAATAGAAAAATACATTGCCTACTTTGATAGCGTGTAATTTTGTATTATGCTGAAAATTTAAAGTTATACACTGCTGCATTAAAATGTCATCCCTACTTCTTAAATTAAAAAATACATAAATACACATATAAATACATAAATACATATGAACACACATATAGACATATACAGTTTATATACATACATAATATACATATTTAGTTGACATGTGTACTGTATGTACGTATCTTTATGTATGTACGTATCTTTATTTTAAAGCACTTTGCAGCCTGTTTTTCTCTAACACCTGAGACCTCAGATGGTTGAGCCCTTATAACTTTTTATTGCAATTACTGCAGTTTTTTGTCGCGCGTAACAGTTAACCAGAGCTCTAAAGTTGCGGTAATCATTTTAGCGTAAATCGCGATTGAGCTCATGTGTTTTCGCACAAGTTAAATTCCCTCATATTACAAGTTAAAGTAAATGCAAACAGCGCTCCACTCATAATATTGCCTATAATCAGCTGTTTTTAATATGTGCCATATGCATGTATGTAGGTGTTTGCTTTGGGTAAAAAGTATTAAAAACATGTTCAAATCAACTATTCACAAATACATATAACACAGTCAAACACACATGTCCAGAAAGTATAATACCACACGCTTAGCACCTGGGGCTATCCCTTCCTTGCAAGTCCATAATAATAATAATAAACCTTCCACTGCCTCTTCTTCCATGACACACACCTCTCTTCACATACCTGCCAAACAGTGATCTCCAAAGTTCACACACAAACTCAGCTTCCCAACGGGATATTACTCACAGCAAACTCACTAATAACCGGACGTCATCTCCTCAGTTTCATTCATCTGGTTACACCAGCCGATCCTTTGGAGACTCTACTCTATGCAGATGGCCGGTTCTCCGACTTCGGTGTTCAGCATTCAGCATCTGCTCTCCTCCCTTGGCTGGATGCGTGTGTGGTCTATGACGTCAGCGGCAGATCTTCAATCACGTGACCAGCAGTGGGGGTGCAAGGGAGCCAATCCCTGCGAGTGCTCACAAAGATTTCACGAACAGTTCAAACACAAAAGATAGGAGCACCTCCACGGGATGAAAGTAAAAAGTAAACTTTATTCCAAAGCAGGTTAAAATCTTGGTAGTTGCAAATAGCTAATCCTTCAACCTTTAGCTGTTTGCAACTACCAAGATTTTAACCTGTTTTTGGAATAAAGTTTACTTTTTACTTTCATCCCGTGGAGGTGCTCCTATCTTTTGTGTTGGAACAGAAATTATAATATCAATATTGTGTGGGCATTACTATATAGGTTTTATTTAAGGCATATGGCTGTGCTGAGTGAGAGCTTGGGAGGAATTTTGGAGAGGTGCCACTCCATTTTACCTCCTGGGGGCCCATTTATCAAGCTCCAGATGGAGCTTGAGGGCCCGTGTTTCTAAAGACCGCTGCTCCATAACCTGTCCGCCTGCTCTGAGCAGACAGACAGACATCGCCGCAATTCAATGCTGAATACGGAGAACGTATTGCTCTCTGCATTCAGCGAGGTCTGTCGGACCTGATCCGCTCTGTCGGATCAGGTCCGACAGACCTTTGTTAAATAGGCCCCCTGGAGTGTATTAAATTCTTTACAATTAGCTGGTTTATCCTTATTTCAGCATTTGAAATAGCTGATTTAGCCTGTGGTATCCCCACCTATAATGAAAGTTTCTATTCCGGAGTCTATTGACAAGCCTAAGTAAACACAGCCAGCAGAAGAAATTACACCCCAGGGGGGTGCAGGATAGTTAAGTAATAAAATGTTAATTTTCCATTGTTCTCCCTAAGTTAAGTATTAAGCTTTGGTTTACAGACAGATATAAGATAGCGAAGTATGTGTGTGTACACAAAGTGATAACATAATGAGATCTGATATCATCTGTAAGCTCCACCCATTGTAATAGGTTGTGGTTTAAAAGCACAAAACCAGATCATTCATATACACAAATAAACCTGAAATTTCTCATACATTTTATACTCTGCAGCTGGTATAACAAGTCATTAAAAATAATGTTCTGGTCTCTCGTAATTTGTACAAAGGGACCTTTGGATACCCGTTGTGTCTAGTTCAGCTTATTCCAATCTCTTTGTGCAAATTACGAGACCGGAACACATCACAACCGTTGCAGCGTCTATGTTACGCAACTCCTTTTTTCAACAAAATCTCCTGCAAACCAGATATCGCCACTGGCGCATTCACAAGCCCTGATCTGAATTGGGTCACTAGGGGATCTGGAAAACAAGCAGGAAGTTTGCTCCGAAATAGGTCTAACGACCGCAACAAGAGAAAAAAAGTCAACTACCTTCATTCAGCCTGAGAACCACACAAGAAAACTGAAAGTTGAAGGTATCGCCGCTATAGCAGCTCTCTTTAAACTATATTATAAGGATCATGAAATAGAGGATTAACCTGATATGAGTATAACAGAGGTCCGCCCGCAAAATAGACTTATGCATATACAGGACTGATTATTTAAATATATACTAGCTATCTGGCAACATTTAAACATTTTAGCTATTAGCAATAGTTTTACCCAATGTATAAATATTTTATAACTGTACATTAGTGCCGGCACAAGTTTGTTTAAATAAATTGTATTAATAATTTGTCATTTTTAACTTTTAAGATTTATACATACTTCTGTGATTATTAGGGGTCCATTTATTAATGTGCAGACGGACATGTCCGCCGTACATCGATAAATGCCAGGGGGGAGGGAAGGAGAAGAAAAGTATTCTTGTGTATAAGTTAAAGGTAAGGTATATTAGGTTTTCACCAAGTACAGTCGTTCATATAAATTAGTTAATACAGATTAGGGAGGATCATATTGCCAAGTCAAGCACTGTAGGTCTATTGAGTTATTGGGGCCTATTTAACAAAGGGATCAGGTCCGACAGACCTCACTGAATGCGGAGAGCAATACTCTCTCCGTATTCAGCATTGCACCAGCCGCTCTTGTGAGCTGCTGGTGCAACGCCGCCCCCTGCAGATTCACCGTCAGCAGGGGGGTGTCAATCAACCTGATCGTACTCGATCGGGTTGAATTGCGACGATGTCTGTCCGCCTGCTCAGAGGCTCGCCAGACACACGGGGCTTCAAGCTCCATATGAAGCTTGCTAGATATGCCCCATTGACTTGAGAGATGTAGGCCTCCATAGTTTTAACGTAGTTTAGAGTCTCTTTTACCTGTGTAAAGTTGGAGGACATTGTTTTAGCCAATTATGAGCCAGGGTCAACTTCACCACCAGTAGACACAAAACATTCTCTGCGTGAGTGAGAGGTGAGTAGGGAAGATATGGAATAGTCCCGCCTCCGCAGAGGTAGGGATAGGAATTTGGTTGGAGGTACAGAAATTGAACATGTATTGCCACAATGGGGAAATTTTTGGACAGGTCCACTAAATATGTAATGGTGTCTTAAAGTCATCACAGCCTCTCCAGCAGCTTGGCGAGTTTGTGTGAGGGATTTTGAAGAGGCATGCAGGAGTCAAATGCCACTGGAGAATCACTTTTAAATATAGTTCATACAGTGTTACACAATGAACTGCTTTTTTTGGTTAAAGTCACTGCCTTCCTCCATCTCAAAGGGGAAAAAGATGATGACAGCACTTGTTCCCATTTTTGGGGGGCGATTTAAGGAAGGGGTGGATTTAGTAGGCAATGATAAGAAAATGTGAGTAAGTGACGTGTATTTCCACTTGAGTCCCATCTCGTTTCCCAAAGTGTTTTTGCCCTAAGTGGGGTATTTAAGAACCCCCGTGACCTTAAGAAGCTTTGCAGTCTCCAAAATTCAAAGTGCAAGGGTGTTTGAGGGTGGAAAGAAAGCCTTGAAAAGATATGAAGTCGTTGTTTAGGAATAGGTCTTTTTACTGAAAGTATGCATCTACCGGTTCACAGGTAGAGGTAGGTATCTGAAAGGGTAAGTAGAAGTCCGTGAATGGAGTAGGATGGGGATGGGTGTGGGGCTATAGTTGGCATATTATGACATTTATCCCAAAATTTCACATTGGATCTGATAATGTAATTGTCTAGAAGTATATGTCGTCTATTATGCTTGGGGAGCCAGATGAGATAGTAGAGGAAAATCCCTGGTGGTTAACATGCCTGCTCTAGTTCACGCCATCTGCCATTAGGCGAGGATGCACTCCACAATGACAAATGGGATAAGCGTGCCGCTTCTGAATAGAGCAAGATATTGGGGGCAGTCGCTCCACCCGAGAGAACAGGTTGCTGGAGTATTCTAGCGGCAACTCATGGTATCTTGTTTCTCCAAATGAAGCGATTGCACAAAGTTTGAAATTGCCAAATTAGGGATATAGGTATGTAATTTGGAAGGGATCGGAATAAATAAGTGAGTTTGGGAAGTAAGCTCATTTTGCAGTGTGCAATTTTCCCAAGCCCATAAAGAGAAGGGACACTCCATTTGTCTGTAGAAGATTTAAATGAGTGTAGTAGAGGATCAAAGTTTTTAGAGAGAATAGTAGCTAGGTTATGAGATAAAAAGACACCTCAATGTTTGATGCCTTCCGTGGACCAGTTAAATGGATATCTGGATTTAAGATTGGCAAAGAGTTCATCAGAAATGTTGATGGCATAAGCTTCAGTTTTGGGTATGTTAAGTTTATAATAGCTAATGCTAGAGAAGGAATCTAAAAGACTGAAAAGGTGAGAGAATGTGTGAAGGGGATCCGAGGTAAATAGGGTGAGATCGTCTGCGAAATAGAGCAATTTTTTGTGATGTTTTGTGGATTTTAACTTCCCTGATATGAGGGTGGATATGTATTGCTTCAGCGAGGGGATCCATTATTAGAACAAATAAGAGAGGGGACAATGGACACCCCTGGGGGGTGCCATTTGTGATGGGGAATGGTGGGGTACAAAATCCAACTCCTGAGATACTTGCCGATGGATCAGAATATAATGCCATGACCTGGGTAATAAAAAGGTTGGAGAAGTCAAATCGTTTTAGTGTTTGGGACATGTACGACCAGTTCACTCTGTTGAAGGCTTTCTCAGCGTCCATCGACAGAGTGACACATGGAATCCCTAAACGCTTAGCCTCAAAGAATATATTTAACAACCGCCTTGTGTTTGTCTGGGCCTTGTCGGCCTAGAGTAAAGTCAACCTGATCAGGGTTGATGGGGTTTAATCTGATGGTTATGATTTTGTCATACATCTTGACTTCAAGATTGATTAGGGAGATAGGATGGTAACTGGTGCAAGATGAGGGGTCTTTACCGGGCTTCAGTATTGTGATGAAGTTAGCTTGTAGAAATTCTTTGGGGAACATGCCAGTACTACCTGCTGATGTGTATATATGGTGTAAAATAGGGGTCAATTGGTTTTGGTATTTTTTATAAAATATATCAGTAAAACCGTCTGGACCAGGGGATTTAAGGGGTTTTAATGATTTGATGGCTTCTTTTATTTACTTTTGCGTGATAGGGGCATCTAGCAAGTCTCTCTGGGGTCAGGGAAGTGAGCTGAAGCGGGTGGAGGAACGAATCTATGTCTGGCGTAGAGGGGGAGTCACCCGATTGGTTTAAATTAAAAGTGTATGAGTAGTAGTCCGAGAAGGACGAACCTATATTGGCTGGTTTAGTAAAAGTGCGGCCGCCGGCTTCAATTGAGTGGATTCGGGCAGCAGCAGTTTTTTGTCTTAATTTGTTTGCTAGTTACCTGTCAGCTTTGTTTCCTTTGTGGTAAAAGGGTTGTTTTAGCTTGTGCAATCTAGATGTTATATATTAGTTTTCAAGTTTTAATATTCTCTGTTTGAGGTCTGTAAGTTGGTTTAAAAGGTTAGAGGTAGGGGTCAGTTTGTGTTGTTGCGAGGAATGTTTAGGCTGGATGTGCAGCTGTGCAAGTGTGGCTCCACTTCTTTTAGTGATGCAGCTATTTTAAGAAAAGACCCTCTAATAAACGCTTTTAAGGAAGCAGAAAGTGAAATCGGAAACCTGGTTATTATCATTAGTGTCTAGGAACAAGATGAGGTCTCGTTTTATTGCGGCCACAGCCTCAGATAAGAGTAATTTGGATGATAGACGCCAATGAGGTGGTGCCTGGGAGGGAGATGGGGAGTTCAGTTGGAGACAGACTGGGTCATGATCCGACCAGTGACATGGAGGAATCAAAGCAATAGTTTTTTGGT
This sequence comes from Bombina bombina, assembly GCF_027579735.1. Taxonomy (NCBI): domain Eukaryota; kingdom Metazoa; phylum Chordata; class Amphibia; order Anura; family Bombinatoridae; genus Bombina; species Bombina bombina. The sequence continues at coordinate 725,168,367 of NC_069500.1, read as the reverse complement.
CCAGTAGCCTGGGGTTGCAGAAGATAAAATCTATGCGAGAGTATGAGTGGTGAACAATCGAGTAGAAAGTATCATCTCGGGAGGTACTATTCATAACTCGCCAGATATCATAAAGATTACATTGGGAAATCAAAGTTTATAATTTGTGTGCCAAGTCTAATACTAGTTTGTCTGTGTTTTGGGAGGTGGAATACTTTTTTTTCAGGAGTGGCTCCAATATTAAGTTAAAATCTCCTGCTAGGAGAAGGTGACCCTGGCTCATTTGTTCCAAACGTAGTAAGAATTTACTTAATGCAGAGATTTGTCTTTTATTAGGGCCATAATAGGAAGCCAGTTTGTATAGAACATTATTCAGTTTGCAGATAAGGATTAAATACCTGCCCTGTGGGTCAGATTCAGATTAGATCTTTTCATATGATATCAATTTATGGATTAACATTGCTACCCCCTGTGACTTTTGAGTAAGAGAAACTGTTTCTATAACTGGAAAAGTTTGGTGTGAAGCAAATGTCTATCAGATTGGGACCAGTATGTCTTTTGTAAGAAGGCTATATGGGCCCAGCTGCGGGAAAGGGATCGTAACAATATGCTATGCTTCGTTGGGGAATTAAGGCCTTGAATGTTATGTCACACATGTAAAGGTAATTGTTTACGACTCAAGGGGAAAAAAGATTTAAAAAAAAAAAGGGGAAAAGGACCAAGAAGTCCCAGTGGAGTAGACAGCAATGAAGTGGCTGTAGGAAATATAAGCTACTTAAGGGTAGATGATGACAGCGCTTGTTCCCATTGTTGGGGGGTGATTTAAGGAAGGGGGGGGATAAGGGAGAGGAGGGAACCAGGCTCAGAGATAAGGAAGAAGAAATAGGAGCAAATGAGAGTGAAAAAGAAATGTGTTACAGGTTAGAAACACCAGTAATGTCAACATGGTGAAAGACAATATGAGCTACCATATAACCAAGTGATCAAATACATTGAAGAACTAAAAAGTGTTTTTGTTTTAATAAGGGATACTTAAAAAAGTGGTTAAGAGGGGCTTAAGGTAGACTAAGTGATATACAGTAGTATGAGGGTAGAACAACAAACAAACAAAAAACAGAACAACAGTCTAGACATAATAGTACCTAACAGTAGAGTGCGTCCCCTAGTGGGTGAGGGAATTACATTTCAATGGGGATCATGAAATCAGTATAGTCAAAATAGTACCAAATGGGTAAGGGTGCTAGGCCATATGATGTGTGCAAACATGACAACAATATATGAAAATATAAGAATGGTCTACCCCTCTAGGTAGGGTATTGAAGTTTAATGGACTAATAAGTGAAAACCAAAATTGTATGGGCTACACATGAGGAGGAGTATAAGCTAGAGCTGGTAAATCTCCTGAGTTGCTTCTATATGGTGGTTTTATAACAGTAGTCTCCCTGGAGTAATATCGCTATATAAGATTAATGGGACCAGTAAGCGGAGCTATCCTGGCAAAAATTAGTCACACTGGTAAAGCTCCACGTGGATACGGATATAACTAAATAAATAACATCCATGATGGTCTACCCTTACAAGGATGGGTCTGTCAGGGTTTTTTCCCTGTTGTGTTTGCCATGTGCTGCTAGCAGCCATTTTACTCACCTCTCTTCCTGACATTGGTGCATTGTGGGGGATGCTGCTCACTTCCTGCACTTCCTTTTATGGCCAGACTGGTGTGCATCATCCATGTGAGACAGGATGCAGTCTCAGAATTGTGATGTAATCACTTATTATTTAAAGGGCCTCAGTTCAGTATGCTTTGCCTTTGCATTGTCTCAGACCTGTTTCTGAGAGTTCCTGTGTATTACCTGGCTGCCTGATGTCCTTCCTGGTTCCTGATCCCTGGCTTGTTCCTGACACTGCTGTTTTCCTTGTTCCTGATTCTGGCTCATCTGACTATTCGCTTTGGCTCCTGACTCGGCTCGTCTGACTACCAGCTCTGGTTTTGACTCCTGGCTTGTTATTTGACTTGTGGACTTTTTATTATTTTTTGTTATTAATAAAGGTGTGATTATTTTTGCACTTCTTGTCTCAGTCTGATTCCTGGCACCCTGACAGGGCCAGCATCAGTGAGTTAATATGGAGCTATTGTCAGGAGTGCAGGGTGGTGTAGTTAAGTCTAGGCTCATTTGCTGGTGATTTGCCACCACTCTGTAGTACTAAGAGAGGTTAAACGCTGATGTAGGCCCTTGGATTAAAGGGACAGTATACACTCATTTTCATATAACTGCATGTAATAGACACTACTATAAAGAATAAGATGCACAGATACTGATATAAAAATCCAGTATAAAACTGTTTAAAAACTTACTTAGAAGCTCTCAGTTTAGCTCTGTTGAAAAGGTAGCTGGAAAGCCCACTGCAAGTGGGAAATAAGACAATCCCCCCTCCCCCTTCTTTTGCATATGAAAAGACCCTTTACACAAACAGGAGCAAGCTGGAGAAGCTAGCTGACGGTATTCACATAAAACTTTGGGGTTTGGTTAGGAGTCTGAAAATCAGAACAATTTTATTTAAAAATAAGCAAAACTATACATTTAAAAAAAAAAACTTTATGGGCTATATAAATAGTTCATCTACAAAACATTTATGCAAAGAAGAGTGTATAATGTCCCTTTAAGGAAAGCTGGGTTTTAAGGGTAAATATGGGTGAATATCCTGATATAAGGGATATAGAGCAACAAACATAACACAATATGTAATAAACTTGGTTGCAGTCAAACCTTTATAAAACTATTAGAACAACAGAACAATATAACTAAAATCATGAATCAAACCTGAACAATATTTGGTTATCGAGGTGTGTAGGTCCATGACTATGTGGGCCATTAATAAAACTTAGGATAACCTGAAATCAGCAAAGTCTCTGCCGTATGTCTAAGCGATTGTCAATCAGCACTAGAAGCAGCAGGTTGCTGTCGCTGTGGTAGCGGTTCCCAAATGGAGGCAGAAGCATTTAAGGAAGGTGGCGGGAAGCTGTTGGTATGCAGGGGCATAGTCCATTTCTGAAGTAGGGTTGTTCCTTGCTCTACACAGGTGATAATGTGTTGAAGATTGTCCTTTGTGACAAGGAGTTTAATTGGGTAACCCCAGAGGTATTTGAGATTGTAGGCTCTCAATGACCTGGTAATTTCACTGAAGGATCTTCTTTGTTGCAAGGTTCTAGGCGACAAATCTGCGAAGATGTTAAGATCTTTATAGGTTTCAGGAAGGTCAGGGCGAGTCTATGAAGCCCGCAGCACTCTTTCCTTATACATGAAGAAATGAAGGCATACCACCACATCTCTGGGTTTATCAGGTGCTAGGTTTCTGGGTCTGAGGGCCCTGTGGGCACGATCAATTAGGCACTTAGTTGGGGTGTGAAGAGGTGCAAGAAGGCTGAAGAACTCTGATAGGAAGGCGTTAAGTTCTCCAGGAAAAAATGTCTCAGAGATCCCTCTGATCCCCAGATTGTTTCACCTTGAGCGGTCTTCCATGTCCGCAAGCTTGTCCTCCAAGGTAGTGATTTGGTTGGCAAGAGATTGCACATATGAAAGCAGGTTAGCCTGATCTACTACTGAGTCCTCTTGCTTCCTTTCAACTGCGTCTAATCTTGTGGTTGTGGTCAAATCTTTTTTTTATATCTGATATGGAGGCCAAAATTTGTGATTTGAATGAGGAATGATGAGCATCTAATAAAGATTGTAAGGAATCCAGGATAAAAGTAGGAGTTACTTGGGCAGGAGCAGTAGTTTGCAATTCCTGTAAAGTTAAAGCTACTAAGTCAGCAGAGTTGCCATCTTCTGATAGCAATTGTTTATCCACGTGGCCAACCTCTGTGGGGTCTGCTTGGGCAGTAAAATGATCCATAACTGTCGGTCTGGGTTGAGTGTTAGCTTTTATTTTTTTATTTTTTCAAGATTGCACCATTATTAATTGATAACAAGTGCAGAGGGAAGAAAAGAAAGTAACAGTTGGAAACGCAACCCGATTTTACTCAGGCTGAACACGTATACAGTGCTAAGAATAAAGTGTCCAAGCCCGGCGGTCCCCCCACCTCTCCGGTGGTTTAAGGGCCCATCATTAAAGAGTAATTTGTGGGGAAAAGTAGGCTAAGTCCTTTAAAGTACCAGAGGGAGAAAAATTGGAGAATGCAGGTATGGTTTATGTAGGTACAGGCGGTATTCACAAGTTGCTTCGGCTTGACTGTCCCCCGTCAAGATCAAGAGAAGGTGTCCCAGGAGTACCATATATCACTCGGTGCTGTGGGTGATGTAAATCTCACTCGGTCTAGAGGTTGTGACGCAGCTGACTCAGACAGCCACGCTGCGCAGGAGTGAGGGCCTTGCTGAGTGTATCTATGTTGTTATCTCCCCTTCTCTACAGATCCGGTCAAACAGGAGCAGAGGTTCTGTAAATACGCTTCACCTCACTAGCTGAGAGGATTTGTTCTCTGTAAAACTTATTTGGTGTTCGAATTTTACACCAATATAGCAATTCCTTCACAGAGCTAGTGCCCGACAAGTCTCTCTCGATCAGCAGCTAACTCTGCACCCCCTTCTTTTTTAATGCTCTAATTATCACATGTTAGAGAGATTAGTGTGATAAATTTTGGTTTTAGCTTTAACCTTGTATTCTTGAGTAGCTTTCACACTCACAAAGTCACAGTAGTGGCACCATGTGCAATATAGTTACACATATTATGCTCCTTTTGTTCTAACATTATGTTTTTTTTTTAAAGATAATTTTTTCCTAGAAGTCTAATCTTATTTGGCGTTAATTTATGTTTATTGCTCAGTGTACTCTTAAATACACATCTAGGCTTAATATCAAGAAGTTGTCTTCGTACCTTCTTAGGAGGGGCCAATGTGTGTTCAAGATTTTTTTTTATCACCCAATAATTAGAATTATATCTTGTAATAAAGGTGGGTTTATTTATAAAACTTTCATCTAGCCCATTCACTTCTTTATTCTCTTTTTCTTTTTTTTAATCAAAAATCTCTACTTTCTTAAAATTCTAGCTCTAGTTTAACCAAATTCAATTAATTTAACCCTACTCTAAATCTGATTTTTAAGATGCTTGTAATTCCAACATATCAAATTTGTACTACAGGGAGTGCAGAATTATTAGGCAAGTTGTATTTTTTAGGATTAATTTTATTATTGAACAACAACCATGTTCTCAATGAACCCAAAAAAACGCATTAATATCAAAGCTGAATAGTTTTGGAAGTAGTTTTTAGTTTGTTTTTATTTATAGCTATTTTAGGGGGATATCTGTGTGTGCAGGTGACTATTACTGTGCATAATTATTAGGCAACTTAACAAAAAACAAATATATACCCATTTCAATTATTTATTTTTACCAGTGAAACCAATATAACATCTCAACATTCACAAATATACATTTCTGACATTCAAAAACAAAACAAAAACAAATCAGTGACCAATATAGCCACCTTTCTTTGCAAGGACACTCAAAAGCCTGCCATCCATGGATTCTGTCAGTGTTTTGATCTGTTCACCATCAACATTGCGTGCAGCAGCAACCACAGCCTCCCAGACACTGTTCAGAGAGGTGTACTGTTTTCCCTCCTTGTAAATCTCACATTTGATGATGGACCACAGGTTCTCAATGGGGTTCAGATCAGGTGAACAAGGAGGCCATGTCATTAGATTTTCTTCTTTTATACCCTTTCTTGCCAGCCACGCTGTGGAGTACTTGGACGCGTGTGATGGAGCATTGTCCTGCATGAAAATCATGTTTTTCTTGAAGGATGCAGACTTCATCCTGTACCACTGCTTGAAGAAGGTGTCTTCCAGAAACTGGCAGTAGGACTGGGAGTTGAGCTTGACTCCATCCTCAACCCGAAAAGGCCCCACAAGCTCATCTTTGATGATACCAGCCCAAACCAATACTCCACCTCCACCTTGCTGGCGTCTGAGTCGGACTGGAGCTCTCTGCCCTTTACCAATCCAGCCACGGGCCCATCCATCTGGCCCATCAAGACTCACTCTCATTTCATCAGTCCATAAAACCTTAGAAAAATCAGTCTTGAGATATTTCTTGGCCCAGTCTTGACTTTTCAGCTTGTGTGTCTTGTTCAGTGGTGGTCGTCTTTCAGCCTTTCTTACCTTGGCCATGTCTCTGAGTATTGCACACCATGTGCTTTCGGGCACTCCAGTGATGTTGCAGCTCTGAAATATGGCCAAACTGGTGGCAAGTGGCATCTTGGCAGCTGCACGCTTGACTTTTCTCAGTTCATGGGCAGTTATTTTGCGCCTTGGTTTTTCCACACGCTTCTTGCGACCCTGTTGACTATTTTGAATGAAACGCTTGATTGTTCGATGATCACGCTTCAGAAGCTTTGCAATTTTAAGAGTGCTGCATCCCTCTGCAAGATATCTCACTATTTTTGACTTTTCTGAGCCTGTCAAGTCCTTCTTTTGACCCATTTTGCCAAAGGAAAGGAAGTTGCCTAATAATTATGCACACCTGATATATGGTGTTGATGTCATTAGACCACACCGCTTCTCATTACAGAGATGCACATCACCTAATATGCTTAATTGGTAGTAGGCTTTCGAGCCTATACAGCTTGGAGTAAGACAACATGCATAAAGAGGATGATGTGGTCAAAATACTCATTTGCCTAATAATTCTGCACTCCCTGTATTTATTTTGATCCTACAAAACTGACTATAAGGCATCTCTTTTCCAACTTTTTAAATTATCGCTACTATACCCTAAAAAGTATTACTATTTTAAAATAGGTTCATGAACTAATTTTTGCCCTCTGCATTCCACGATAGCTTGACATATAAAAAATGTATTTAATGTACTTGAATATTAGATGATAGCTTTAATCCAAAATTCATATTATTATAGTCCAGTAAGGCACAATATGGAAAAAACAGGCCACAGGACATACTATGCGGTACCTGGCCAGGAGTACAATTTATGCAGGAAATGGGCTTCATGTACTAAGCAGGTTCGCACATGAAAGCCTGCTTCCCGCTATGTAAGAAGCAGTGATCACTCAACAGTGACTTCTTACAATCCCCACCACCTATGAGTTGATAGAGAGAAATTACCCCAAACATGCTAACTCAGGGTGATTGAGAGGTCTTTCTCTTGCATGATTGGTTGCATGAGGGAAGGGGTGGCGTTGCACACTCGCTTGAGAGTGTAATGGTACTGACAAGTTGGGAAGCTTGTCCGCACAGAGTTTAAAACATGGGGGCATACTGTCCAGCTGACAGCCATCAAAATATTGAACAGGTAATGGTCAGCAGGACTGACATGACTAACAACCTATTGAAACGTTGTTTGTTTACTATACTGATGGACCCTGCCTTAAGAAAATAAAGGTATTTTAGAAAACATACTTGGTGGCTGGAAAATGTGATTGTTTGCAATGGTCAGCAGGACACAGTATGTAGGTAATGGTCAGCCAGATAAGGAGCATGCACAACACAAGCAGGAGACATTTCGCAGAAAAGTCAGAGCTTAGGCTACTCCTCAGGTAAGAGACAGAGAAAGAATAAACAAACAGATTTTCAGTAGTGTGTACAGCTTCTCACAGGAATACCACAAAGCACAACATCAAGCAAACTGGTTCACTGTTGCTCTATAGAAAAAGGTACAATTACACCCATACATGTCTGTCAAGCAGCAAATGTCAGGAAGTAATGCTTTTCTGGGGGAACCATGACACCTATATTTACTAAAACAAAATATTTTCATGTTAAAAATAAATCCAAAATATATTTAATCCATTCTTACCAATTTTTCAATGCTTTTCCATGAGTTGGCACACAGACAGACATTTTCACATGTTAATCCAAAATTGTCAAATAATTGTGAGGTTTAGATAAATAAATTAAAAAAAAAAAAGATATCAAATACTATAACTTATAATTGTAGTGAGATATAAATAATTTTTATTTCTAGCTTTTCTTTTTGTTGCTTACAATAATGTGTTTATAATTTTTTCACAATAAAGCTTTACTGTTTTATTCATTGGTTTAAAGTATGGTTTAAGTGATATTTGCATAAAACAATACATGAACTGTAGCCTTTTGTATAATGTAACATTGATAAAAAAAATGTGTTCTGCGTCTAAACCTGATTTAAACTGCAGTTTGATAGAGTGAGAGGTGGGTCATAAGCAGCTCTGCAATGAAGTGGAGCTGAGAATACTTATTAGGCATATGGAACATGTAATAGAAAGAAAAAAACAACTTGTCTCTGCAGATGTCTCTCTGTTGGATGTGATAAAACTCTTTCATGAATGATTTTATGGCATTAAATAGCAATGTCTGCATTTTATGCTCATTGCTTACTCTTTATATATAGCAGGCTCCCCTCTGTGGTGATATTAAACCACAGTAATAGTAGCAAGAAATATACATTTGCTGCATTAGGGATGCTGTAATGTATATATTATGTTTAAACCCAGTTTTCTTTGCAATTCCTTTTTTGCATGGGGACAGTAAACATTGAAATTTTAATACAAAATATTATACATAGTATAGTATAACTATACATATATAGTAAAACATTTTTGCAACCAACTGTGATTATTTATTTTGTACCCATTTCATGTAATCAGAAAAAAGTGTCTTTTCTAATTAAACTGGAAACAAAATAATACAGCAGATTACTCAAGGCTAACCTTGTTTTATATGTTTCCCTAATTAGCTTTAACAAATGAAGACTGCAAAACAATTAACTTTATACTAGACTTGTGCATCAGCAAATAAATTGTTTTGGATAAATCAATCGGAATGAATATTAGTTTTTCAGAATATTCATCTACTGCACTATTCAGTATTTGTTTCATTTAAAACAAAAATACTGAATATTTGGTAACATTTGCATTAGTTTTCGTTAAAACAAATGTAAATGTTCCTTTACTGCAGGTGAAAAAGTATAACCTGCATGCTTTTATTTACGTTTAGCACACTAAGAGCAAGACTACAAGTTGCGCATTCTGATTTTTCCGGGCGCGATATAGTCTTTTCGTTATTAATTTCCATTGCGCAGGTATTACAAGTCTTGAAAATTTGCGATTGCCCATTCTCCTTTTACGCAACAATCCTTTCCGTGCTGTACTGTAGTTAACGGTTTTGTGCAACATAAAAGTTTCACGAAAGACTTCAAAAATACATTACAAAGTACAGTTACACTCATTTCAACACTGTCTAATAAAAATTATTTTAAAAAATATTACACGGGGGCGGAGCCTACTCTCATAGCGGCAAGACGCGTCTCTATGAAGCTCCTGGACTTTTAGTTATTTATTACAAGTTTTCTGCAGTAACTATACCACTTTTTACATATCTATGAACATTTGCTTAACTGGTAACTGATATATGCTCAGTATTGAAGATCTGACCGTGTTTCTGCCTAGGTTCTATGAGAAAGACGTGCATCAGGATCTCCCACAGGCCTGGAAGCCATCTTTACAACTAGCTGTGAAGACCTTACAAAGAGACCGTGTGTGCAAAGAGACCGTGTGTTGGAACTGAGACATAGATCTGGGGCTGCCGCAGAATTACCCCCCCCCGAACTCTGGGGTTACGACATCCTGTAATAGGATAGTTGCTCGAAGGAGCAATTACTGGGCCTTGTGTATATAAAGGGGCACTTTACTCCATTGCGCAATATTACTGGTATTTGCCAGGACCCTTCACTGTACTCTCAGCAGAAACAATCATGGATGGGAGGGCCTTGGAGACAGCAATACTTGCGCTGCTTAAGGATCATTATACACGACTCCACATACTAATTGGTGAGTGTTTCTCATTGAACCAACCATCTGAGCAGGAGACGATATGTGAGCTGTCCCCATTCCTGGAGCCACACAATACTGACGACAGTCACACGGGTACCCCACACTGCGCAGTACAGAGAAACTCTTTGCCAAAAAGGGTTTTGATAAGCAACAGATTGGCTCTATCTGCCGATACCCACAAACACTCTAAATTTCGAAATCGGGTGTCGGGTAGTACGAAATACCTGATCCCAGCATTAGCAAGCCAACAATTTATGCTTCTTGGCCTGATAGTACTGCAGACCCTTGCTTTGGAAGTCAGATGCGGTGTCCGCCAGAGACACCTGTTCAGGCCCCCTTTACTAATCAGATTGGTGCCATATCAGAGCAAAAAAAGTCCTGGATCGGCTGAACCTCCATACTGCTGGATCAGGCATAGTTTTGACGCTGCAGGTTTTGTGGTAACTTGGCTGCCCAGAAAATGTACTACATACAGCCACAACCTGTTTTGAGTTCATATGTTGCCCCTAGTTTGCACCACAATCTTAAATAATTGCACAGTTATAAGTTACCTGTAATTTATATGTTCTTTTTGAGAGTGGCTGATGGTCCCACTATACTTTCATATTTTCCAAGTCCCCATTGTTTGCCTACAACAATATCTTTGTTTAAGTTAATGTAAACAATTGGGGTCTGTAATTCCTGGGATGGGTCTGTATTGTTGTAATGTTATATATTTCATACTGCAGGATCTTATGCAGGGGGCTTCTTCTTCTAAAAGCTGGACTAGTATATGCTAAAACAAATCTTTACATTATTATAAGGCATGTATATCTTCTAGTACTCCTAGTTACTAGCACCTTGGTTACACATGGTTAACTATGCCACTAGGTCCAAATCTATGAGCTTGTTGTCTGCGGCCGAGACAAGAGGTCAAAGCCTTCCCAAGACCTACACCAAGAAGGCATACTAAATGGCACCCAAATAGTACTCACCTACTAGTTGCCTTACACTTCAAACACATTCCCACCTAGATGCACCACATTAACATATATCCAGCACCTTGGAGGAAAGTGAAATCTAACTGAAGAAGCACCTCTCCATCTTTGAAAATTTTGACTATATCAGCACTAATCTACACCTGCTCTGTTTAGAGGTCCTAGCACAAAACTAGACGTAGCTTACTAGCCTTCTTAACTAACCTACTAGTACACCTAAGACTATGTTACTTCTGAGCCACATAAATTATACCCTTTGTACAGGTGACTACCAACATCTGCGCGCTGTTCTTATTGCATAAGATGATGCCACTGCTCTATCAGCCTAATTTGTGCTTGCTAGTGTACTCCCTTACTATTAATTAAATGCAAGTTTATAATTAGCAAATAATACTAACTAACCTCAATGTCTATATATAACTTTTACTATTTACAATACTGTGAACCGCTTGGGGATACTTAAATTGCTGGTCTAGCAGTGTCCCTTTTACATTCAAACATAATCACTGCTCATAAATGTATCATTCATTTCAGCACTCTGGTCCAAAAGTGACCACTTTAAATGTCAAATACCCTCCTCTAGTTTGTGTTACTCTTCCTAGGCCCTAAAGTGGCCCACTGTGTTAAGGGGGGCAATTACTGTAAAAAATGATGTAAAATACCCATTAACTATAGCACTATGTGATGATCTTAATTGAATCATTGATTATTGTTAACCTGTTTAACTCATACATGTTGTTCACATCATTTATCTCGAGATATCTAGACATATATATATTCATAAATATATCTCGCTATAAATAGATATATAAGTCTAAAAATGATCACATACATAGAGAAATATTTATTTATAAATAAATAGAACATATTCCGTTAAGAAAACATTCTTGCAATATGAAATAATTGTACACTTTTTTTTCTATTTTTCTTCTCCATTCACTTCTATGGGGAATATGTGAACGAGCACGTGATTTGGCTGTTTACATTCCGCGGCTTAATGCGCCCAAAATACGTTTTTTTGCAACTTTTAATAGCGGCGCAAAAATAAACGTGCAGTGTTTTCACAAATTGATTTGCCGCGCGACTTGTAATATTGCTGTGTGGGAGCCATGCTAAATCCCGACCCTTCTTCACAGAGCCCAGGCCCACACTAATAGGAGGCTTAGTTTGTACATTCATTCCGATATTCGTTTCATGTAAACAAAGTGAAAATTCGTATTTTCTTTAAGAATATGCAAATGTCTACTTTTATCAACATAATAACTGTGGCTAACTTTGTCAGTTGCAGACTTAAGTCAGCTTGGCTCCTGCAAATGAGGCAAGTAGTGGGTGGAGTTTAGCTAATGAAAAACAATTGCAAAAAAACAAGGTTAATTGATCTTGGCTGATATGTTTTTCTTTAGTAACACAAAAGATGTCTTGTAATTAAAAGGTGTTTTCTGTCCCTTTATGGCGGCAGTGAACATCAAACAAAAATAAGTTAGTTATTATAATTATTCTGATTTTGATAATAGTGAAATTACAGCATATAATGATGAAACCAGTGTGCTTCTTTTCAGATTAAATATAATTAAAATGCTTTGTGATTTGTATGATGTTATGCAACATTGAATATTGGTAGCCATGCAGAAAATCTAAATTATTTTGTATTTTACAGCACTAAAACTTGAGATCTGTAAAACTGAAGTGGAAAATCAATGAATGATTAGCTAAGTAGGTAAATTACACGTAATCCATAATTTAATATGCTTCCATATTTAGTGTATTTGCTTTAATTTACAGGTCGCTTAACTGATCAAAGGTTCACATTCAAATCCACTTGAATTTAACTTGATGAAAAACATCATGTGATATTTTTTACCCTAATTTTAAATGTCATTCTAAACCACTATAAGAGCTGCAGTCTGAATTAGTAAAATGATTCAAATTATCTATACAATATCTGTGGCTCATCAATGTGTATTTGCTTATCATTAGGTAAATGCACAAATATTATTAATTAATAATATGCCAAAACATAAATGTATTAGTAAGTAAGAACAACTTGAAAAGGATTGTTAGCCGCATGAGAAATGGCCTTTTTGTGTTGCCAGTCTTGCAATCTGTGTGAATGCCGATATTTTATAAAAAATGGGCTGACCCTCTCTGTCTCAATGAGTGGTGATTTGCTTTCATACGAAACAATAGGGATTGCTACCTGTTCAAAAATGTACCTACATCGTCAGTGAACTCCAATCTCGGCAGTGTGGAGGGGGCATTAGAATCACACTATAACAAATATGTTTTTAAAATAGAACACATTTGGTATAGTTTGATAGAAATATTAGAAATATATCAAAATACGTTTACACAGTACTGAACGATTTTAATATTCACACTGTAACAAACATGTTTATAAAGGGAAAGTCTTCTCCAGAATTTTTATTGTTTAAAAAGATAGATGATCCCTTTATTACCCATTCCCCAGTTTTGCATAACCAATACGGTTATATTAAAGGGACAGTCTAGTCAAAATTAAACTTTCATGATTCAGATAGGGCATGCATTTTAAGCAACTTTCCAATATACTTTTATCATTACATTTGCTTTGTTCTATTGGTATTCTTTGTTGAAAGCTAAATCTAGCTAGGCTTACATGCTAATTTCTAAGCCCTTGAAGGCTGCCTCTTATATCAGTGCATTTTGACAGTTTTTCAAAGCTAGACAGCGCTAGTTCATGTGGGCCATATAGATAACATTGTGCTCATGCCTGTGGAGGAGTTATTTATGAGTCATATATATATATATATATATATATATATATATACTGTATATATATATATATATATATATATATATATATATATGTGTGTGTGTGTGTTTAAATGTGTATTTATGTGGTTATATTTGTATATATGTATGTGCACACTTATATACATTTTTGTGCCCTTTCCAGTCAAATACCTTGACATTTAAGTGTTTTACTGTGTTTTGTATAGAAATACTTGAAATTCTAATGTTATTTTCATTTATATATATATTTAAAACAAGCACTCCCAAAGTCACAGTTCCCTCGTGTTCTCAGGATCAATACTATTAACAAAGATCCTATTAAACAACTAGATACAGGAGAGGTAGATCTATACGACTCAATGCAAAAAAACTGATCTTGTAAATTGCTATGAGAAAAAAATATGGCTGGATGTACAAAAACATTGTTGTTTCAAATGTAGTGGGTGCACTATTTGCAATGGGATGGATGCTAAGAGTTGACTGTTGTAAATCAGCTCTCATGAAGGCGCTAACTTAACCACAATAAACTTTTACTTTGAGCGCAGTTAGCGAGAAAGCAAAAAAGTAATTTAGCAGACCATTTGTAATCTGGCCCATATTTTTTATTGTAGAATTACTTTGTGGAATATAAACTTTGCATTTTGAGAAGCTTAAAACTGGCCAGTGTATTTTTGAAAACTCTTTTCCTCAGGAACTAGTTAAAAAAAAAAAATCTGCAAAATATCATATCACTAGCAATTTTGAAAATATTAATCATTATGAGAAAATATACCCTTTATATTAAAGGGATATAAAAGTCAAAACTGAAATGTGCATGGGCGCATTTAAATTTTAAAATGAAGATTTGTTTGCACTATAAGTCATCAGCAAAAATGCTTCTATTAATATGTATAACTGTTTATCAGTGGCATACACACATATGCAGTAATTGTCCCGTGCACCAGCATTCAAACACCTTCTAGGAGTCGGCAGTGGCTTGAATGACACAAATTAAAGGGACTTGAAATAAAAAAATTTTTTCATTATTTAGAGAGAGCATACAACTTTAAACATCTTTCCATTTTATTATCTAATTTGCTATGTTCTCTCTGTATCGTTTTGTTGAAAAGCATATTTAGGTAGGCTCAGGAGCTTCTGATTGTTGACTGCATATATATGCCCCATGTTATTGACTCACAGTGGGAAACTGTAATAACATTTATAACAAAAATACTCTGATTTACATTTAAATACATTCATGCACATTTCCATTTTGACCTTTCTTTTCATTTAGGCATTTTTAACATTGTTTTCATAAATGTGCATATTGTATGAACTCATTTTAGTTCAGTTTCTTTTTGTTTTCCCTCAGGTATGATCTATTTCTCCATGTGTGCTGCTGGGTTTACTTGCAGCAAAACAAAATGAATGTCATGCTAACATTACTGTCTCCATAACGGTGTAGTGACACGTTGTTGGAATTGGTAAAGTGCCTGTAGCAATTTTTAGGCAAGGGAGCAACTGTTAGAAAATGGTGACTGTTGTAGCTACCTGATTGCCAAGACAACTTGGATTTTAATTGGGTGCCAGCATTGTTACTATGGGCATATGATCTAACCCAATGCCATCAAGACCATCTAAAAAAAGGGATACTTCTGTTAGCATTTGTTGCTGAAACACTGCTGACGGGAAATGTATAAATAAATGTAGTTAAATGGTTATATGTTTGTTCACAAGGACGTCAACTGGGATTGAATCAAAAATCCTTGAAAGTCCTTGGACCTTGTGGAGAATGTAATGTGGATTTTATTATTGAGAACACACAGGAATTGTATTATTTGTGTGAACGAAAAGGAAAGCATGTTGGGGGGTTTATATAGTTTTATTGGTAAAGGGACATAAAACCCAAAAATTTTCTTTAATGATTCAGATAGAACATATAATTTTAAACAACTTTCCATTGTACTACTATTATCAAACTTTCTTTGTTTTCTCGTTATCCTTTGTTGAAAAGCAAGGAGGTAAGCTCAAGAGTGTGAACGTTTCTGCAGCACTATAGTGCATCAGTTTTGCAACAAGGTTATACATTAACAAGAGCACTAGATGGCAGCACTATTTCCTGTCATGCAAAGCTCCAGAAATGTGCACGCTACCTATCCAGATATCGCTCCAACAAAGAACAGCATGAGAACTAAGCAAATTTTATAATAGATGTAAGGTGGAAACTTTTTTTTAAATTGTATTCTCTATCTGAAAATGAAAGAAAAATGTGGGTTTCATGTCCCTTTAATGTATTATATGTTATCATCAGAGTCTAATTTCTGCATTCCTGCTTTTTGCATTAATAAATTAGCATACCTGCCCAGGATTTAGTATGAGAACTTTGGAAAACATTTGTCAGATTTGCTAGTTTAACATTGCAGGAAAACAGTGATTGAATGGATGGACTGACAGACAAAGAGATAGACTAAGTGAAACAGAAAGCTCTAACTATTCTCATTAGTGCATCTATCACTACCCTTGCCAGCTCTAATGAGGGATAATGAATTCAGAATGGTTGGAAAGACGCAGGGTCGATGAATGTACAGTATCTCTTTCTCTAAACATAGCAGGGTGTAACTACAGCCAAACTAAAGGAAAAGATAAACACATGTGAATGTATGAGCAGGAAAGATGACAAACCTATAGTCTAACACACGTATTTGATCTATTGAATACTTAATTTTAACTTGCTTTTAATTGCTGAACATATTCACTCTTGATTGATTAAAGAAATAATCTGCTGAGAGCAGCAGATGGAGTGAAACAAACAGCAAATGCCCACAATCTGCAGCTCAGTTGGCATTCTACAGTAGAAAGTAATGCAGTCTGAAAAAAATACCAACATTATAAATTTTGGCTAAAGTCATGTGATTGTCACGGTCAGATAATACACTTACCTTGCAGCACCATGAGTCATCATAGTCTGTCAGCAAATATTCCAGCAGATGAGAACACTGTAGAGCATCAGGCATTTCATTGTTACACAGTTCCCTTAGGCTAACAACTCCCTTAATGTAAGTTTACTTCAAAGTGATAGAAATCAAAGAGAAGGGTAGAACTAGTTTACAAGAAAATATTTTTATAGGGATAAAAAGTAGAAGAGAATGTTAGCTTTCTAGAATCTATAAATAACATCTGCTGCAATCCAGATGTGTTGCTAAAAACAAAAAACAAAAAAACACAACGTGCATTGTTTTAGTAAAAAGAACAATCACCTTGAAGAAAATAATTGTAAATTCAAATGACATAAAAGAATAGACCTCTCATGCCTATCAGATCTTACAGGGTTGTGATGGTTGGGAAGTATGCCCATTGTCAAAAATAGACATTGAGAGGTGCTTTACATCAGTGTTTCTCAACCATGGGCCATGTTTTCATTATAGCTGAACTAGACCACAGGTGAAATAATCAGCTGATCAGTAACCATGGTTACTAAACTGATCTCACCCATCAGCTGATTATTTCACCTGTGCTCTAGTTCTGCTCTAATGAAAACATGGCCAGTTGAGGGTACTTGAGGACCGCGGTTGAGAAACCCTGCTTTACATTACCGGCTTTACCAGGAAGGTGGGTGGATCTTCCCCTTGTCTTATGAAATACACACAGGGGCCTCTATTTATCAAGCTGTCAACCGCAAATAAGCTGCAACTCCGCAGCGTATTTGTGTCAAGCCTGATTCCCCGTAGTTATCAAACCCTACAGACCGGCAAAAGTAGAATATAGTGACATAACATACAATAGGATTTTACTATTTTTCACCTGATATGCTATGTATGAGATAAGACTGATAATGTAGAAGACTATATAGATTGTAATGGATTGTCTTAGAAAAGTAGATTACTCAACCACTTTGGGAGGAGTTTAACTGAGGTACAACACAGGAGTTTGTTTATACAGTCATTTTGCAAGTGTATATTACATTTTTTATAAGACTGGTGAAATGTGTCACTTGTTTTTATATTCTTTTATCAATACATTTTATTGTCCACACCTGCTTTGGATTTTTTCCTCTTGTGGACCTGTCCCAATGGATGAGTGACAGATCTTCTGGCTCCTGTATGAGTGTTTGTTTCAGTTAGCTTGGAGACGGTTAGGTTCCAGACTGACTATATAGCAACTACAGGTGCACTCTGTATGTAAGTATTTCTTCCTACTATTATTCACTTGTATTATTGCACTATGGTATGTGGCACCTTTGTCTATTTTTTACTTACAAAATGAAAAATACTAAATCATAACTAGGCTACATAGAATTTGAAATTGCAAATATTTTAAGCTATCCATTCAAAAACACTTATAGGGCTCCATTTCTTATATGCTGGATGGACGAGATTTGCACTCAGTAACCTCTTTTGTTCAGCATTGCGGTCAGTGGGAAGCAGCTGCCGTATTTTGTTTGGTTGATAAGCTCCTTTGTTTGTAATGATGTACAGTGGTTCCTACAATTCATTTGTTCATCGTCCCATGTCAAATCCTGCCATGGGGCCCATTTATCAAGCTCCGGATGAAGCTTGAGGGCCCATGTTTCTGGCGAGCATACAGGCTCGCCAGAAACACCAGTTATGAAGCAGCGGTCTAAAGACTGCTGCTCCATAACCTGTCCGTCAGCTCTGAGCAGGTGGACAGACATCGCCGCAATTCAACCCGATCAAGTACGGCCGATTGCCTGCGAATCTGCAGGGGTGGCATTGCACTTGCAGCTCACAAGAGCTGCTGGTGCAATGCTGAATAGGGAGAGCGTATTGCTCTCTGCATTCAGCGAGCTCTGTCGCACCTGATCCGCACTGTCAGATCAGATTCAACAGACCTTTATTAAATAGGACCCATAGTGTTAATGACTTAAATTAAGGGCAGCTGGTCAGGCACTAAATGCTGGATTTTAGTCATACAGAAGTTGTATGCTCTTTTAACATTGAAAAATAGGTTCTTTTAATTGTTCGAAATCTAAAATGTAAGATTTATGTTAATATTAATTATATATATATATATATATATATATATATATATAATTAAGAAAAAAAGTATGTCCTAGCCGGCACAGGCACATACCTATACTAAGATAGTGAATAATTCCTGCAATAAAATGACGTGAGCAAGGTACGATTAATCCCAAGGTGATATATACAGGGAGTGCAGAATTATTAGGCAAGTTGTATTTTTGAGGATTAATTTTATTATTGAACAACAACCATGTTCTCAATGAACCCAAAAAACTCATTAATATCAAAGCTGAATATTTTTGGAAGTAGTTTTTAGTTTGTTTTTAGTTTTAGCTATTTTAGGGGGATATCTGTGTGTGCAGGTGACTATTACTGTGCATAATTATTAGGCAACTTAACAAAAAACAAATATATACCCATTTCAATTATTTATTTTTACCAGTGAAACCAATATAACATCTCAACATTCACAAATATACATTTCTGACATTCAAAAACAAAACAAAAACAAATCAGTGACCAATATAGCCACCTTTCTTTGCAAGGACACTCAAAAGCCTGCCATCCATGGATTCTGTCAGTGTTTTGATCTGTTCACCATCAACATTGCGTGCAGCAGCAACCACAGCCTCCCAGACACTGTTCAGAGAGGTGTACTGTTTTCCCTCCTTGTAAATCTCACATTTGATGATGGACCACAGGTTCTCAATGGGGTTCAGATCAGGTGAACAAGGAGGCCATGTCATTAGATTTTCTTCTTTTATACCCTTTCTTGCCAGCCACGCTGTGGAGTACTTGGACGCGTGTGATGGAGCATTGTCCTGCATGAAAATCATGTTTTTCTTGAAGGATGCAGACTTCTTCCTGTACCACTGCTTGAAGAAGGTGTCTTCCAGAAACTGGCAGTAGGACTGGGAGTTGAGCTTGACTCCATCCTCAACCCGAAAAGGCCCCACAAGCTCATCTTTGATGATACCAGCCCAAACCAATACTCCACCTCCACCTTGCTGGCGTCTGAGTCGGACTGGAGCTCTCTGCCCTTTACCAATCCAGCCACGGGCCCATCCATCTGGCCCATCAAGACTCACTCTCATTTCATCAGTCCATAAAACCTTAGAAAAAACAGTCTTGAGATATTTCTTGGCCCAGTCTTGACGTTTCAGCTTGTGTGTCTTGTTCAGTGGTGGTCGTCTTTCAGCCTTTCTTACCTTGGCCATGTCTCTGAGTATTGCACACCTTGTGCTTTTGGGCACTCCAGTGATGTTGCAGCTCTGAAATATGGCCAAACTGGTGGCAAGTGGCATCTTGGCAGCTGCACGCTTGACTTTTCTCAGTTCATGGGCAGTTATTTTGCGCCTTGGTTTTTCCACACGCTTCTTGCGACCCTGTTGACTATTTTGAATGAAACGCTTGATTGTTCGATGATCACGCTTCAGAAGCTTTGCAATTTTAAGAGTGCTGCATCCCTCTGCAAGATATCTCACTATTTTTGACTTTTCTGAGCCTGTCAAGTCCTTCTTTTGACCCATTTTGCCAAAGGAAAGGAAGTTGCCTAATAATTATGCACACCTGATATTGGGTGTTGATGTCATTAGACCACACCCCTTCTCATTACAGAGATGCACATCACCTAATATGCTTAATTGGTAGTAGGCTTTCGAGCCTATACAGCTTGGAGTAAGACAACATGCATAAAGAGGATGATGTGGTCAAAATACTCATTTGCCTAATAATTCTGCACTCCCTGTATATATTGAAAAAGTTGCCCAATAGCTAGTGGTCCCATGAAATTTCTTAGTGGTCCCATTTTTTAACTTCATATTTTTGCATTGCGGAAAGTATAAAACTGAAATGTCATGATACACGCTTGTATTACACATTTGTGTTAACAAAAATACACTTTCTATGCACTCAAATTGAAAAAGAAGTTCTAAAAGCTCTAAAAGTGCTTGAGAAAAGCACTTCCATTTTTTGCACACCTCTTCAACATCGCTGCTTAAGCACACCTCTATTTAAGGACACCTGTATTTAACACACCTCTATTTAAGCACACCTCTGCATATGCTTTTTTAAAAACAGGTACCCTTAAATAAATAAATAAAATAAACCTGAATAACATTTCCCCTACGGCACTTTCAAGAAAGAGAAAGAGAGAGAGAGAAAGACAATAGGAGTGTCATGAACCAGCCTAGAATTGAATCTGGGACCAGTCTCTATTTCTGCTGCTGTTCTTCCCAGCCTGTTGTTTTACCACTTTGCCACCAGTTGGCTTGATTACAGGCTAAGAATATTAGGTTTTCTGTTTGCTGCAACCTTTTATCTCTGGCTCCACCTGCTTGTCAGCTGAAACAAATCATGTAATCAGCAGCCTGCTTTATCTGGGAGGTTTTTTTGCAATTCTGGGCCTTGACATTGAGAGTTATACTCTGAAGCACTCTCTGCTCCTGTATCCTGTGTGAAATACAGATTTGTTGGATTTCCTGGTTCCTGATTTCTGCTACAATTACTGACTACTCTTCTGGATAATCCCTTGGCACTGTGTTTCATTTTTGGACTGATTTCCTGGCAATTGATCTTGCCTAATTCTGAATATCCTAAAGACTGAGTCAGGTAATTTTGCTTGCTTGTTACTTGATACTATAGAGTTCCAGTTTGCAGTCTATGCAAGTTTACTGTTTGTTTTTACCCAGTTCCAGTCTACAGCATATGCAAATATCCTGCCTGATATACAAAGCA
The DNA here is from genome assembly GCF_027579735.1 of Bombina bombina. Lineage (NCBI taxonomy): Eukaryota > Metazoa > Chordata > Amphibia > Anura > Bombinatoridae > Bombina > Bombina bombina. The sequence goes on along the minus strand of NC_069500.1, from coordinate 725,147,118 downwards.
CTGCATTCCTGCCTGTTATTATACAGTTCCAGTCTACAGCATATGCAAGTATCCTGCCTGTTATACAAAGTGCTGCATTCCTGCCTGTTATTACACAGTTCCAGTCTACAGCATTTGCAAGTATCCTGTCTGTTATTACAAAGTACTGCATTCCTGCCTGTTATAACACAGTTCCAGTCTACAGCATATGCAAATATCCTGCCTGATATACAAAGCCCTGCATTCCTGCCTGTTATTACACAGTTCCAGTCCACAGCATATGCAAGTATCCTGCCTGTTATACAAAGCACTGCATTCCTGCCTGTTATAACACAGTTCCAGTCTACAGCATATGCAAGTATCATGTCTTTTATTAGAAAGCCCTGCATTCTAGCCTGTTATTACACAGTTCCAGTCTACAGCATATGCAAGTATCCTGCCTGTTATTACAAAGATCTGCATTCCAGCCTGTTATTACACAGTTCCAATCTACAGCATATGCAAGTATCCTGTCTGTTATACAAAGCACTGCATTCCTGCCTGTTATTACACAGTTCCAGTCTACAGCATATGCAAGTATCCTGCCTGTTATTACATAGCACTGCATTCCAGCCTGTTATTACACAGTTCCAATCTACAGCATATGCAACTATCCTGCCTGTTATTACAAAGATCTGTATTCCTGCCTAAAACTACAGCCTATAGACATTGTCTTATCTAATTGCATATCTCTGCATTGCTAATTATCCTATAAATAAAACCATCACCTTTTATTTCCTAAAACCTTGCACCTGTTTAATTATGCCAAAAAGGAAAGACACACGCAGACAAAACACAACTTTAACCCCAGAACCTGACACCTCTGCACAACAGCTCCCAACTCCTGAACCTGCTCCCTTTCAGAGTATGACAAGGAGAGAAAGAAATAAAGAAAAAGAGAGAGAGAAATAGAGTGAAAGAGAAAGAAAGAAAGAAAGAAAGAAAAAGAGAGATAAATAGAGTGTAAGAGAGAGAAAGAAAGAAAGAAAGAAAGAAAGAAAGAAAGAAAAAGAAAGAGAGATAAATAGAGTGAAAGAGAGAAAGAAAGAGAAAAAAAGAGAGAGAGAGGAAGGGAGGGACAGGGAGACAAAGGGAGGGAGGGAAAGACAGACAGAAGAAGGGAGGGAGAGACAGACAGAGGAAGGGAGGGAGAGACAGACAGAGGAAGGGAGGGAGAGACAGACAGAGGAAGGGAGAGAAAGACAGACAGAGGAAGGGAGGGAGAGACACAGATGAAGTGGAGCGATAGACACAGAGGAAGAGAGAGAAATAAAGAGAGAGAGAGAGAGAGAAAGAAATAAAGAGACACACAGAGAAAGGGAGAGACAGAGAGAGGAAGAGAGGGAGAGACACAGGGGAAGGGGAGAGAGAGAGACACAGAGTAAGGGGAAAGAGACACAGAAAAAGGGGAGAGAGAAACACACACAAATAGAAGAGAAAGACACACAGAGGGTAGAGAGAGAGAGATATACAAAGGGGAGAGTGAGACACATACAGAGGGGGGGGAGAGAGAGACACACACATAGGGGAGAGAGACACACACAGAGGGGAGAAAGAGAAACTCACACATTGGGAAGAGAGAGACACACACAGTGGGTAGCGAGAGACACACAGAGGGGAGAGAGACACACAAAGAGGGAAGAGAGAGACACACACAGAGGGGAGAAAGAGACACATAGAGGGGGAAGAGATAGAGAGAGACAGAGGGGGCAGAGGGGAGACACAGAGGGGGGAGAGGGGAACCAAAGAGGGAAGAGAGACACACATAGAGAGAGACACAGAGGGAAGAGAGAGAGAGACACAGAGGGGAGAGAGAGACACACACACACACAAAGGTGGAAGAGGGGAGTCACAGAGGGGGGAGAAGAGAGCCACAGAGGGGAGGGGAGGGGAGCCACTGAGGGGGGAGAGATACACACAGAGTGGGGAGAGATACACACAGAGACCTTTAAATTTAAACCAAAGATAAATCAGCATAGGTAGAAGCTAGCTGATCTTCCTGAGATATTTTCAAAGTTTGCTTAACTAGCTTAATAAATTAAGACAAAGCTGAAACTTCAAAAAAGATTTTCTAATTCACTACTACAGTCTAAAAAGTTTACAGACATTTTGGAATATGAAGGGATGCTGCATGTTTTTGCACCAAAAATCTAAAGATTGCATTCGTCACACAGCACAAGACTTTGAAGCACCAGAAATCAGAGGCTTAGAGCTGACACAAAGCAGCTTTTCTAGTTTGAATATCTTGGGCAGGCTGCTCTATTCTGATTTGTAACATTTAGACAAAAATATGACCAAAACAAAAACCCAGCCAGAAACCACATAAAGGCAGAACTTATTTCTCTCCTACACTACAAATATCAAGCATGTGTATCAGTGTGCACACCATAATGTCCCCTAGTGTAGTCTCTGTGTGACTGACAGAGTACCGGACACACCTGTGGATTTATGAGCCCCTCAGTGTGTACACCATGACATTCAACCATCACATACCTTGTCCAAGTCTAGGGCAGTGCATTACCTACCTCTTCGGGAGCCAGGACAGTGCACATCTCCCCTTAGGGTGCCAGAGACATGGCCATGGTCCCTGTGTGGCTGACAAAGTGCTGGAACGTTTTGTGCATTCATGTGCCACCCCACTAATACCCTCTCAGTGTGCACACCGTGATGACATAACTGCTGCCTCCAGTGAGAGTGTAATGATACATACGGGCAGCGGATCCTGTTGATACGCTGCCTGTAAGTTGTGAAGGCGAGCGGACAACTTCTCGAGTTGAGAAGCTTGTCCGCTCACTCCTTCATACATGGGGCCCAATGAGTATTTGCTATATTGAATAGGAAGTGCAACATTGTTAATATTGATTTTAAATAAGTAGTAAACTAAATAAAGTATATTTTACACACTAACAGCACATATGTGCTATTAACATTTTGAGGCAAGGAAAGACACACACTTTTTACAACCAATTAGAAATGTGCTACTTTCCTCCCCCCACAGTTTTATCCTTTATATTGTTTATTTAATACTTCATTTATTTTTATTATCTTACTCCCATTTGGAATCCAAATCATTAACGCAGATAGGGACATAGTTCCCCCCAGGGAAGGTGAGCATTCTTAATGGTTTTTGATGCTAAGTAAAACTGCAATACTATTCCTATTTAAACAAAACACTTTCCTACACACCTCTACAAGCAAAATTTTACCTATACTCATTGATGGTAATGAGTAAAAGGGATTCAGCAGCTAGTTTATAAAGGATTTTTATTTGCACTGGACTCACACCTCCTTTGTACAAACGTGTATATACAGTATATATATATACACACACAACACAAACGGTTTAAATACAGGACCACATCAAGGTCTCTTCCTCCTGGTTCCCTACCTACAGCCACACAACGAATGCTTTTAGCATCCCAGGCAGTTAACCCCTGACCAGTCTGGGTGCAAAGCCCAAAAGGAAAATAACAAAACAAAATGATCAACACTACACAATACACAAAAAAGTCTGGTACAATTTTAAAAGCACACAGCAAGATTAAAAGCAAAAATGGAAGATTTGGCATTTTGCCAAACAGTTTAAGCTCAATCCCATTTGGGTACCTACCTACAGCCACAGAGGCACTCCTAGTGTACTACGTTTTTTATATATAGATACACATATAAGAAGAAGAAATATCCGCACTCACTTGGTTTTACCTCATCCACTATGAGGTATTTCATCTGCACAGTGTTAGTAGATGTTTACTCCTTGGTCCAAGCCCTCCAGAACTTCTTCAATGGCCCAGTAGTTTCTGGATCCTTAGAGATGATATCCCATCAGAAGATATATATACTATGGAACGTGCCACGGGCTATAAGGGGTTAAGAAGTCCTGCTGCTATTGTGACAGTAATCAAACTTGTAATGCAGTGATAAGGAATGTACTAACATGTGATGTAGATATTCAAAACCAAGAATTTTAATGTTAAAAATAGGTATCAATACATGAATATACAGTATAAAAGTTCAGAAATCAGGAGACTCTCCTCCAATTCGTGGAGGTATACTTGTGTTGCAAATAAGTAATAAAAGAGAGCTGTAGTCAGAAACCTGTTACAGGATTGATTTGTTAGTCCTGTTACCTGCTGACTAATTTGCTCTGATTAACAAATAAATACAGCTATGGAGTGCTTGAGGTTTACAACTGCTACTGTACCGTTTGTACAGTGTGCAGCGGCTGTTACCTCACTTCGCTCCGTGTGCGAACAATGAGTGTTGTGACATGTGGCGGGGGTGGAGCCTAACACGTTTCACAACCAATACATTAAAGAAGCAGGGGATCGCTCCATACCAGACAAGCTGACGTTTTTTTGGCACATAGAAACCATTACTGTATGGTGGAAAATTACGTCTCCAAAGACTATCCATTCTAAATTTGTGCGGGACTATTAGATTAATAAATATTTTCTGTCTCCAACGTATATGAAATAGATGTGGATATATATGTGAAATAAGACAAATAGACCCACAGTAGTCTCTGAGCACTGAAAGTTTTTATTTTTTGTATATATATATATATATACATATATATAAATATATATATATATCCCTAAAATGTTTTGTTTCTCAGCATATCTCAGTCATAGCAGCCTTCACAGTATCCACCACAAATGTCATTTTATGTTTTTTTTTTTTTTTTTATTTAATTTAACGAGAAAATAAGTTGCTGTTACATTTGTGTTTGGAAAATGAAACTGCTGTAATAAGCACAGACTAATGTATCAAAGGAGATCCATATGAGATTATGATAGTATGCATAATCAAAGCTGAAAGGCCTCTGATACACACAAGTAGCTTGTAATATCCAAAAGAGTGTTTCATTCCCGTGATAATGAAAAATGAAACCTGATATAAGATGACTAAACTCATTAGTAGTTATGGCATTATGAGAAAGATTTTCTACCAGAATAAATTCTCAACAAGGCTCAGTAGTGCAACCGCCTAATACTGTACACAAAGCGTGATGCAGAAATATAAAAATGTATTTAGAATAGCTGTAATCATTGATGTCCTTTCAGGGCATCTTTCTTAGGATAGGTTATTTTTATTTATGTTTTGCAAAAGAGTGTCCCTATCAAGACACAAACGAGGTCAATCAGAGGTGACACTCTAGAATATCTTAAAGGACCAGTCAACACAGTAGATTTGCAAAATCAACAATTGCAAGATAACAAGCCAATGCAATAGCACTTAGTCTGAATTTCAAATGATTAGTAGATTTTTTTCTGACAATTTTAAAAGTTATGTCTTTTTCCACTCCAATTCAGAGTCCGTTGGTAAACGCTTTCGTATGTTTGCGGTTTCACTCACCCTATGTGCCGCGCTGAGCCTCTATTGCCTCTGCAGCACCGCTCTGTGTCTCCTCCTCAGTGCTCCCCACGGGAGTCGTGACCAAAGGAATGGTTCCGATCTGACAGGTGCAAATAGGAAATACAGGGAACTTCACCAACTTCCCTCAAACGAAAACATGAAATTCAAAACAGCCAAATCCTTGCACACTCATGTGTAGGTCAGGGTAAAGTGCAGAAGAAACGAACCGCCACTTCTTTGCTTTAAGTAAAAAGCTCCTTTATTTGACAACACTAAAAGGCATCAAAGTAGTTGTAACTTTTTCAATGACCTCTGGCATCACCTGTTGACTTACCCTTGATAAAGGTAATAGCCACTCCCCCATTACAGATGTCATAGGTAAGTCAGATGAATCAGAGAAAAGGAGAGCAATCAAATTAAACATATTTCCTATTTGCACCTGTCAGATCGGAACCATTCCTTTGGTCACGACTCCCGTGGGGAGCGCTGAGGAGGAGACACAGAGAGCTGCTGCAGAGGCAATAGAGACGCAGCGCGGCACATAGGGTGAGTGAAACCGCAAACATATGGAAGCGTTTACCAACGGACTCTGATTTGGATGACTATTACTTCACCACTGGGTAAGCAGCTTGTTTTATTGCAGATCTCCTTAGATGTGTGTGAAAGCAAAGTCTATATATATCTACTGCTCTGCATATGGACGATATTGATCTTAGTTTGTGTACACCGTATCTGAACATCATGGCTCTGCAAGTCTGATTTGGGTTAGGCTGGGTGAGTGCAACGCTACCGACCGTATATATACACTACATATAAAGGCAACGCGTTAAGCAGTTATTGAAATTGGAGTGGCATATTATCATTTCTCTTTAATTGCAAATGAGTCATGTTTGTATTGGGACTATTATGCTTGGAGGATTAACACTTTTGTCATAAACGTCATCCTATAAAGTAAAGTGATTGGTTATTGAGCCAATATAAACACATAGTCAAAATTTCTACACCCTCTCAAAGTGTACAAACATTCCTTATTGGAAATACAGAGAACAGTGGGACTATCCTGTGCAGCAACTAGTCACTTTGGAACCTGTGTATGAAGTGTGCTGTTTAACTGTCTGTATTTGATTTAAGTACCAACTGATTTAAGGCATGGCTACTGAGAGTTATGTGTTCCAGTCGTTTGAAGAAACATATGATGACTGTGAGGATTATGATGATGACAAAATAGAGCAGGAGGAACAAGAAAGTTTGGACTCACTTTTCTTTAAAATGGATAGACTGTTAAAACAGGACATTAGGTTGGAGATTGATGTCAAAACCTTTAACATATATAAAAAGTTTCTCCGCATTCCAAGGGGTTTACGAATAAAAAAGTTTCCCTCATTTGAGGTAACAGATACAGAATTTATCAGGAAATGGAATGAGCTATTAACCCAATGCTCTCTAGCCCTTATGGATCTACTTATTGAATATAAAAAACAGCAGAGGTCCACCTTAATTTTAGAAATCAAGAAAGTGCAAGATTTCATATGCCCATTATCTGTTAAATCTGAGTTTAAAGGATATGATGATAAGATCAAGAGGGTAATGTAGGAGTTTAGAGAAAACTTATGGTTTTTTAAGAAGACTAAGATATCCAGGGACAAGGATGACTATGATAATGGGAATGTATATAGATGGATACATACAGGGGGGAGGAAAAGACAGAAAGTTAACAGCAATTACAAGCAGGATAAAAAGAGAATCAGGTTTAATGAAACTGATACTGAATATGATTATGATTCATCAGATTTTGAAGGGGTTACAGAGGAAACTAATACTACTGCTACTTTTGTATTACAATCTACCACAGATAGGGAGGACACTGCCTTAACTACTTCCCAGGTTTCAAAAAACATGAAGGGTATACTACAGGCAAAAGCAAAAGAAAAAAACGTAGGACACGACGGGGAAGGAAGTGTAGGGGGAGGCATGGGTTATCAGGTGGAACAACAGGGGAAAATGCATTGTTATCCCAGGAGACAAAGAAGGTCTCAGAACAGGAAGTACATTTAACCTCCATAAATGTTATTAATTTATCATCTGTGAAACTAACCCATAATCAGATAAAAGTGTTATCATTAGGATTGAGTTTTGCCCCCAGTTCACACTTTGATTTGTTCCAAACCATTGTTGATATTAATAAATTTGTGCGATCACTTACCCTTAAGAAATATTTTTTTGAAACATCGGGTAAGGACAATGTTTTGGATGAATCTGAATGTAGAGATCAGATTATTGAGGAAACACAAGATATTGAAGTACTATCTTTTGCTGATATATGTGCTGAAATGGACTTAAACCATCTGCAGAGAGAAGCAGGTTAAGATGTCCAAAATTTAAAGAGCACTGAGATTCCTTTGAAAAAGTTTAAGAGTAAGTAATTTTTTTATCCTTCACATAAAAGGAACAACAGCATAGAGGTATTCCACAAAACAATTGAGAAGGAATTAATTGAATTACACAAGAGAAGTACTGATAAGAGTGACTTATTCAAATATGATAACATGAGCAAACAAGAAAGGGTTGCTGTAAAACAGTTAAAGAACAATTCATCCATTGTAATACGCAATTCAGACAAGGGAGGGAATGTGGTCGTCCTTGATAGGACTGACTACATAAAGGAGGTTTACAGACAGTTACAGGATGAGGAGGTTTATGAAAAACTTCTCACTAATCCAACTTTTAAGTATAGGAGAATTCTTCATGACCTTTTGGATTGGGCAGTGATAATTGGTGCAATAACGAAAATGAATTTTGATAATCTGCTGGTTGAACATTCTATTGCACCAATCTTTCATTACCTCCCAAAAATTCATAAGAGTATGACCTCACCTCTGGGACGCCCCATAGTGGCAGGCATTGGTTCATTAAATGAACCATTGAGCGCCATGATTGATACTCTGTTACAACCTATTGTATTAGGCCTTAAGAGTTGCATAAGAGATACCACAGATTTTATCAGACAGATAGAACAAGTGGAATGGTTGGATGATTACTGTATTGTCACCATTGATGTTATATCCCTTTACACTTCAATTCCCCATGATAAGGGCATCATGGCTATACAATCATGTCTTGAAATGTATACTGATTACAATGCTGATCTCAGGGAGTTCATTCTGAAATCCATTGAATTCCTGCTGACTCATAAATTTTTCCTATTTGAGGGGGATTACTATCGCCAAAGTCAGGGGACATGCCCCTACATATGCCAACCTATTTTTAGGTTGGTGGGAGCTGTCCCGTGTCTTTGGCGATGGTAATCCCTTCAAAGAACACATTATACATTATGGTCGCTATATTGACAACCTTGTGTTCATATTTAAAGGAGATGATTCAATGATGAAAGATTTCTTTGAGTATCTCTCTGACAATCAGCAGAATCTACGTTTCACTATGAACACAAGTAGAACAGAGATGCCCTTCCTTGATGTACTTATAAAACCTGACATAAGCAAACACAGTATAGAAGTAGAATTATATAGGAAGGTGCAGGTAACACTCTCCTGATGGCAAAGTCTAGCCATCCAAGACATGTTATAAAGGCCATTCCGAAAGGCCAATACATGCGGACGAAAAGAAATTGCAGTACAGAAAAGGCATATGAAGCACATTCAGAGAGAACTACGGAACGGTTCTTGGAGAGGGGGTACAAAATACAGGACTTAAAAGAGGCTAAGGCACAAGTGGATGTAATGACAAGACAAGATATGATTAAGAGTAAAACTATAAGAAAGGTAAATTACCAACAGAAACCAGTATCCATCACGGCCTACATTAAGGAATATAGTGATACCATGGACAAAATAGTAGAGGGGGGGGTGTAAATTTGTAACACGCAAATCTAGAACGTTGGCTAATATCCTTTCTCCATCCATGTTACCTACAGTTACTTCAGGTAACTGGCTTACCCCTAGAAATGTTTTTTTCCACTGTGGCAGTAGGAGATGTACATTGTGCACCCATGCCATATTAGGGGATACTTTCAAGTCCACAGATGATGAGAAGTCCTTTAATATCAAAGAATATATGAATTGCAATACTTCATACGTGATATATTTACTCACGTGTAAACTATGCAATATTAAGTACATTGGTCAGATGACCAGACCCCTCAAAACAAGATTTTTAGAACATCTTAGATCTATCAGTGATGAGGACTCAGATACCCCAGTTGCCCTAGATTTAAAAAATTAACATAATGGTAATAATAAATTATTATGTTTTCAGGGCATACAACATGTGAAAAGACCAAAAAGAGGAGGGAACAGGCTAAAACTTTTGAGTCATAGGGAAGTTTATTGGATTTTTCAATTGAACACAAGGGTCCCTAAATGATTGAATTCAGATTGGGACATTAAACTTTATGTAGATTAAACTTTTGTAAAAATTGGAGGTAGTGAATCCAGAAATATAAAATAATATATTTTTTTGTAATTTTATAGCAATATACAGTAAGAGGTGTTATAATTGAAACCTAAGTTTTACTTCATCTTTCATTTATGACTAAACACTGCATTAATAGACTATGTACTAAGATGGTTTACCCTTCAATGGTTCCTTATTTGAAACAAGCTACCTTAGATAAAGGGGACACTTAAATTTCATAAATACAGTTTAGGCATGAGATAGCTTATAGCAATTTAAAAGTATTATTAATTTAACCCTTTCAGTTAGGTTTAGTTTTCTATAAGATAACCCATGAAATGTAATTTCGGTAAAGTGTGAATATGGGAACACTTAGTAATTTTCTAAGAAAAAGTATGCTGTAATTCTATACATTCTTTACTTATATCTGCTCATTTGTTATATTTTCAAATATGTTTAATTTGATTGCTTTCCTTTTCTCTGATTCATCTGACTTACCTATGACACCTGTAATGGGGGAGTGGCTATTACCTTTATCAAGGGTAATTCAACAGGTGATGCCAGAGGTCATTGAAAAAGTTACAACTACGAAACGCGTTTGACCTGTCTTACTCTGCTGGCGTGTATGCCTTTTAATGTTGTCAAATAAAGGAGCTTTTTACTTAAAGCAAAGAAGTGGCGGTTCGTTTCTTTGGCACTTTACCCTGACCTACCCATGAGTGTGCAAGGATTTGGCTGTTTTGTCTTTTTCCACTCTCCCTGTACCATGTGACAGCCATCAGCCATTCACAAATGCATACACACTTATTCTTGCACATGCTCAGTAGGAGCGGGTGACTCAAAAAGTTTAAATATAAAAAGACTGTGCACATTTAGTTAATGGAAGTAAATTGGAAAGTTTTTTAAAATGGCATGCTCTATCTGAATAATGAAAGTTTAATTTTGATTGAGTGTCCCTTTAATCACTTATGCCCTTTTTAGGGCATCTTATTTTAGAATAGGGTATTTATTTATTTTTTGCCAAAAGAGCATAACCCCTTAACACAAAAAGACATTTATATAAGTCAGGCGATACTTTTCCTATAGTACTGTACAACATAAATATATATCTGAGGTACAGGAAGCTCCAGCAGTCTCAGCTGTAAAGATACAGCCAAGAGCAGGAGTTCCTGAGCTCCAGGCATCTGTCTCCATATGGAACTGGAGCACGATCAGTGCTCTGGTTCCATATGAAGGCAAAAAAAATAATAAAATATTAAGTGCTAGAGACGTTCAAATATAAAGCAAAAATAAATAAATAAACAGCATAAGAAAAAGTACAGGTAACAACAACCTAAAAAGTGATCCACAAACACTACATAGGTATGGAAATAAAAAACAAAGTACTTGTAACTCCAATGTAGAGTAGAATGTGAATGAAAATCAGGTGTATGTATAATCCAAACACAAATTTTCTGGTTTCTGCTAGGGATGGGCGAATGTTTCTACAAATTCGAATTTTAAAACGAATTTTGATACATTCGTTCGAATCAAATTTCAAATGTTTATATAACATTCTATTTTCGAATTTTCATTTTCGAATTTTTCAATAAAATTCGAAAATATTCGTTTGAATAATAGAATGTTTAGCTATGTATTCATTCAATTTCGAAATGTAATATTCGAATTCGAAATGTAATATTCGAATTCGAATGTGACATTCGAATTCGAATGTGACATTCAAATTTGAAATAGTATTTCTAGTCTACAACTGTGTTTAATAAATGTAATATTCGAGTTTGAATGCTACATTCGAATTTGAATGTCACAGTCGAATTTGAAATAGTATTTCTAGTCTAATACTGTGTTTTAAATGTGATATTCGATTCAAATGTGATATTAGATTCGAATGTGACATTCAAATTCGAAATAGTATTTCTAGTCTAACACTGTGTTTTATAAATGTAATATTCGAATTTGAATGTGACATTCAATTCGAATGTGATATTTGATTCGAATGTGACATTCGAAATAGTGTTTCTAGTCTACAATTGTGTTTTATAAATGTAATATTTGAATTTGAATGTGATATTCGAATGTAACATTTGAATTCGAATGTGACATTCGAAAACTGTAAAAAACATTTTAAAATAGAATTTTTAAGAATATTCGTTCTTATCAACATTCTATTATGTAAATCGAATTTCTACAATAACATTTGTTCTAACATTCGAATTCGGATATAAACACATTCGCCCATCCCTAGTTGCTGCTAAGAGATGTAAAGGGAGATTCCTTCTTCTATCCTTAGAAGACAACGTAACTGAAAATAGAGAACAAAACAGCGCATCTACAATCTAAGTGCAGATTTTATTAAGAACAAACTGTGCGCTATATATAAAAGGCACTCACACGATAAAAGAGATAATAAAGCACTTCATGCATCAAATAGTTTCAACCGATAACCCCGTATAGTCTCTCTGTTGTGCACTACCTGTTGATGTTTCGTGGTGCAGAGCAAACAGGAGCGGGCAAACGCTGAAATTCAGTAAGCAGTGGTCAGCCGTGTATCTAGTGTATGTAGGCATATAGGAAATGCCTATAGAGGGACCGAGCTCACTTCCGACGGAGAGGAGGAGATTACTTTTTCTTCTTTAGTTGGGAAGGAATTATCGATACACAAGTGAAAACTACTTACTGACTTCCAGCGTTTGCCGGCTCCTGTTCGCTCTGCACTGCAAAACATCTATAGGCAGTGCACATCAGAGAGACTATACGTGGTAACCGGTTGGAACTATTTGATGCTTGAAGTGCTTTATTATCTCTTTTATCATGTGAGTGCCTTTTATATATTGTGCACTGTTTGTTCTTAATAAAATCTGCACTTAGATTGTGGATGCGCTGTTTTCAGGTGCAAAACTACAGATGGTGCAGAGGTCGCAGGTGCGACTGGGCCCCTGAGGGTAGGGGCCCAGCTTAAAAAAATAAATAATTTTTTTTTATATATATATATTTTTTTTAATAAAAAACTTTAACCTACCACTGCCTGCACTGATATCATGTGAGTGTGACATGACTACAGGGGTTAGTGTTTCTGTTTTACCCATTGGTGTTTATCTGTGTGTGTATATGTGTATGTTTGTATGTGACTGTGTGTGTATTTATGCATGTATGTGTGTATGTTTGTGGAACCAACATATTACAGACCTTGTTACTACAGCATGGGGGGGCAGGGGGTAAACAGTGTCACTATACAGTACCACTATATACAGTATGGGGAATGGACCATGTCACTGACTACTGTGGTCACTTTATAAAGTACTGGGTGGGTAGGGTCAGGCCAGCCATCTCACTGGCAGATTACAGACTGTGTCACTAACTTACTATATACAGTACTGGGGGGTTAAACAGTGTCACTATATACAGTAATAGGGGTCAGACCATCTTACAGACTGTGGGCACAGGGTACCTCCTTTTGCAGACATGTAATCTGATTCACATTTTTTTTCTGTGTTAAATGTAAAAATGTTTTTTATATTAAATTCACCCTTTTTGGGAGGGGGGGGGGGGCGGTGGGGGGCCCCTTCTTAGATTCTTGCACCTGGGCCCTGTGGTTTCTAGTTACGCCTCTGGCTGTTTTGTTCTCTATTTTTAGTTCCATATGAAGGCAGATGCCTGATCTTTACAGAGAGTTACACTGTGTTACCATCTGTAAAAATAAGCTTCTTGTTCCAGTGGGAGGTGTAGGAAGAAATGCAAGAGGCGGGTGGGCAGCACAGAGACAGAGCGGGGATGGAGGGGGTGGGAGGAAGTGGGAGGGGCCCTATGCTACAGAACATATTTTTAAGGGATGAGAAGTTACACTACAGAAAAAATGTATCTGGAAGGGGGGGGCATAATTAATGATTGCATGGAGGGAGAGGTAGGGGCACCACTACACTACAGAAAAAATAAATAAAATAAAATAAATAAAAAATAATCAAAAAATAATCTGGGTACTGGCAGCTGTCAGTACCTAAAATGACCACCAGTAGTAACACAAGGAGTAAGAGAGGAGGGTTAAAGAGCTGTTTAAGGGAATCAGAGTGGTGGGAAGGTTGAGGAGTGATCACTACACAGTGAGGACAATACTAGTGGCATACTGCATACTGGCAGACCTTCTGCCAGTGCCTAAGATGGTGGTAACCGGGGGGGGGGGGTGAGGGGGGGAGAGAGGTGTTTGGGGGGAATCAGGTAGGGATCAGGGAGTGGGAGGTGTTAGTTGGGAGGGAAATCTCTATTCTGCATCAAATATTAACCAGGAATTTCACATAAAGTGCCAAAAAGCTATGGAAAAGCTATGCTTGTCTGCTATTTCTGAACAAAGGGGATCCCAGAGAAGCTTTTATAACCATTTGTCACATGGCTGCAGTAGTTGTGTTTAAATAATTCCTTCCAGTGAGGAACCTAACATTTTTAGATGATAATATCTGGCGGTCAAATAGTGGCATCAAATATACCAAAATGGGCCTACATAAACACCTTGGGTTTATTTTAATATTCCAGCATAAGAGCTGGACAGGATACAAGCACTCTAGTCCTTCATATGTGTATGGTACGGTAACGTAAATCTAAAATTTAAATTCCAATCTTTATTTGATATATTAAAATGGGTGAAACTAAATTAAAATAAATTTCAGTAAATATCTATGTGAATCTATTAATATAAATGAGCCTGCAAGGATTTAAATTAATGTGCAACCTTGGGTAGAATTTGTGATAAACTAGTATTGAATAACTATTAATCCTGAAACCTTGGGTTGTCTACTTAAAAATATATATATATATATATATATATATATATATATTGTTCACAGGTAAATCAAAAATGCTAAAAAAAAATCTGGTACGTTGGCAATTTTTTATCTGAAATTAAATTGCTGATGCCCTTTTCAGGACATCTTTTTTTAGAACAGGGTATTTTATTTTTGTTTTGGAACAGAGCTTAGTCGCTGATGCTCTTTTCAGTGCATCTTTTTTTAGGATAGTGTATTTTTATTGCAAAAAAAGCTGTAATCAATGATGCCCCTTGCATCTTTTTTTTAGGATAGGTTTATTTTAAAGATTGGGGTTTTTTTGGGTGTCACTTTGGTTTTAGTATAGGGATTTTTGATCTGCAAAAGAGCTATTTACTTCAACTAGGACATTGCCCCGACAAATACCTTTATTCAGGGACATTTTTAGAGTAAGTTTTAATGATTAGGTTTTTTTTAGTGGTGGGCTTTTCTTTAAGGGGACTTTAGTTTTAGGATAGGTCTTACAGTTTTTTTTATTTTGGTAATGTTTTTTGTGCACTGGTAGGTTTTCAATATTTTGTAATGGTAGTACTTAAAAAATGTTTTTTTATAACTTAAGGGGTGTTAGGATAGGGGTGTTGGGAGGCTTAGCTGTTGGGAGGTTTGGGGGTATTTTATGGTGGGGGGTTGTAGCAGTTAGGGGGTTAATAGGTTAGGGGTTATTTTGAGATGGGGTTGTGGCAGTTAGGGAGTTAATAGGTTAGGTGTAGTTTGCGATGGGGGTTGTAGCGTTTTTGCGGTTACTGTTGGGAAATACAACAGCATGTACTATACCACATGTATGAACAACATTGATGCTGTAGATGGCGCTGTTCAGTTTAGATTGCTGATTGTTTATATCTGTGATCTTGTTCATTCTTTTATACAGGAAGGAAGTTGTTTTTTAATCTCTATTGTGTTGTTCCTCCTCTGTGTGTGCTGACTATAGTTTTACAAGTCCTTTGGTATGTTCCAAATATTGCTGATGCATCTGTACAAGTTAAGCCTAATGCAGTTTTCTTTAAAAGCTTCCAGTGTCTTTTTGATACATACACCAACAGGTTATGGGCCCAGACACTGAAGAAAAAGAAACTACAAGTCAGTAAGTGTTGCATCTATGATCCAAGCAAATACTGTGTGAGGAAACAAGAGCTGCATCCAAATTAATGAAAGATGGCAAGTGGTTCAGATGTGAAATATGCAATAGTGAAGTTAAATAATACCAACTACCAGCTGTGGAAGTTTAAGCTTGAAATGCTGTTATCCAAAGATGATTTATGGGAGGTGCTGGATACAAACAGACCCACTGATAATCCAGGGGAATGGGACAAGAAAAACAGACAAGCAAAAGCAGTTATAAGCCTGTTAGTGGAGGATGATCAACTCATTCACATAAGAAAAGAAAACACAGCTAAAGGTATGTGGACTGCACTACAAAAACTGCATGAGCGTTCAAACTTAAATAGTAAACTATATTTGCTGCGCAAACTATATAAGAAGAGGCTGGAAAAAGGCCAGGAAATGTGTGAACATGTGAATGCTATGATAGAGATTGTGGAACAGCTATGTGCAATTGGAGAAGAAATTAAAGACAATCATATAGTAGCATTGTTACTATGCAGCCTTCCAGAGTCATATAGTGCCCTTATCAATGCTCTAGAAACCAGACCTGAACAAAAACTAACACTAGAATATGCTAAGGGAAAACTAATTGATGAATATAATAGAAGAAAGGAAAACATGCATAGTGAAGAAAATGAGAGATCAGAGGTAGCTCTGAAGGCGCAAGAAGGCACAAAACAAAACAGAGAAACCAGAGTGTGTTTTCGCTGCAAAAACGTCGGTCACCTGAAAAAGAACTGCTTAATCTGGAAAGCTGAGCAGCGAAGGTTAGAACCACCTACAAGAGAGAGAGCTAAGGCAGCCACAAAGCAAACTGCAGCTGCATCATGGAGCGGCAGCTTTAAAGTGACTCAGAATAGTACACCACACGGATGGTGCATTGACTCAGGGGCAACTAGTCACATGACAAGTGACGAGACATTCTTCACAGAAATTGATTTCAATACTAAAGATAAAGTCTTCCTAGCAAATGGGAAAAGTATTACAGCTGAAGGTAATGGTCAAGGGTTCCTGACTTGCATCACACCATCAGGAGGTAAGCAAAGCATTCTAGTAAAGAATGTTCTGTATGTCCCAAGTTTAGAAGGAAGCCTCCTATCAGTGAAAACTCTTGCTAACAATGGACTCACAGTTCAGTTCCAAGGCAATGAATGCACAATTCGAAACAGGAAACAAATCCTAGCAAAAGGAAGATTGAACGAACACCTGTACAAACTTATCACTGAAAGGAAGCAAGCCAAAACAGCCATTCATAATCCACACAACAAATGTATCCACCTGTGGCACAGGCGATTAGGGCATCGAAACCCAGAGGCCATAAAGGAACTTGCAAAGGAAGGTTTATCAGAAGACATGATAATTTTGCCTTGTGACATGCTCATGAAGTGCACATGTTGTATCAAAGCAAAGGCCACACGTACCCCACTTCCACAAGCCAGTCAAAGAAAAACCACTCACCCCATGGAACTCATACACAGTGACGTGTGTGGACCAATGAAAACCCCCACACCCGGCGGGAACAGATATTTACTGACTTTCATTGACGATTATTCCAGGTACACAACAACATATCTGATGAAGCACAAAAGTGAGACATCAGAGAAACTTCAAGAATTTATAGCTACATTCAGCAATAAATTTCAACGGAAACCAGGAACAATACGTACCGACAACGGAGGGGAATATATGAGTAAGGAAGTGGAGTCATACATGAAGAAACAAGGCATTATACACCAAACGACTGTACCATACACTCCTGAGCAAAATGGTGTTGCAGAAAGGAAAAATAGCACCCTCATAGAAATGGCAAGATGCATGCTTTCAGACGCCAATTTACCTAACCAGTACTGGGGTGAAGCAATAATGACTGCAACATACTTACAGAACAGGCTACCATCAAAAACTATTGAGAGCACCCCATATGAAATGTGCAATGGATCAAAACCTAGTATGGGAAATATTAGAGTGTTTGGATGTAAAGCATATGCCCATGTTCCAAGTGAGAAACGCTCCAAATTAGAGAACATAGCCATAGAAGGCATTCTTATGGGCTACAGTGAATAAAGTAAAGGCTATAGAATTCTTCATCCAAAGACCAACAAGATCACAATAAGCCGCAGTGTTTATTTTGATGAAAGTCAAACATCAGAAAAAATGTCCCACGAAAGCCATAAAGAGAACCTCTCCACTGAATCAGCAAGAGATGCTGACCAAAGTGAAGCTGTACAGGAGACAGAGCAAGAAGTGGAGCTCACAATAGAAAAAACAGCTACTCACAAACAGAACCCACTGAACAACCAGAAATCAGAAAATTAACTCAGGTGACGAAATGTATACCACCCCGCAAGCTGTCATACATCGCTAAGACACATGAAACACTCGAACCAACATCCTGGGAAGATATTGAAAAATTGCCAAAAAGGGAAGCCAACCAATGGAGAAAAGCAGCCGAAGAAGAAATAAAATCACTTCAGGAAAACAAAACCTGGACACTCACTGAGCTCCCCCCCGGTCGCAAAGCTATAGGAAGCAAATGGACTTTTAAAGTAAAATACGATGCAGAAGGAAATATCCACAGATACAAGGCAAGATTAGTTGCAAAGGGATATTCACAGAAATTTGGAGAAGATTATGATGAAACTTTTGCTCCAGTTGTAAAACACTCCACCATCAGAGCGCTCCTTAGCATTGCAGCCGGAAAGGGAATGCAAGTGAGGCACCTGGACGTCAAAACTGCTTTCTTATATGGAGACATCAAAGAGGATCTCTACATGGAACAGCCACCTGGATTTGAGAGGGAACCGAACCTTGTATGCAAACTTCAAAAGAGCATCTATGGACTAAAGCAAGAATGTGGAATGAAAAAGTGAATGAAGTACTCATGAAACAAGGATTCTCAAGAAGCAAAGCAGATCCATGTCTATATTCAAGGCATCAAGAAAACAAATGGATATACATCCTAATTTATGTTGATGACATCATAACTTGTTTTGAACAAGAAGGGGACTGTGACCAAATAGTTCATATATTAAAACAGAACTTTGAGATTAAAGAACTAGGGAACATCACTTATTATTTAGGAATCCAAATAGAAAGGGAAGAGGATGTAAGCTATCTTCTTAACCAAAGTCAGAAAATTACAGAAATATTAGAGCAATTTCACATGCAAGATGCAAAAGAGGTGAAAACACCTATGGAACCAGATTACCTGAAAAACAACGGAATAGAAAACTTGTTACCCAATAACGACAATTACCGCAGGGTAATTGAAAAATTGCTATACATTGCCACCGTGACAAGACCAGACATTGCCGCAGCAATAGGTATACTCTGTAGAAAAGTTGCTACACCATGTCAACGCGACTGGAATGCAGTAAAGAGGGTGATACAGTACCTAAAAGGAACAATTCGGATGAAGCTGCGACTGCCAGCAACATCAAACCCAAAACTAATCGGATATGTTGATGCTGATTGGGCCGGAGATACCACTGACCGCAAATCTACAAGTGGCTACATCTTCCAGTATGGAGAAGGAACAATAAGTTGGTCCAGTCGAAAACAAGTGACTGTTGCACTCTCTTCAACGGAAGCAGAATATATAGCAGCAGCACATGCATGTCAAGAAGCAATTTGGATTTGTCAACTTTTTCAAGATATGGGACTGGATGTGTCTAAACCCATACCAATTCTTGAAGACAACCAAGGGTGTATAAAGTTGACACAATCAGAAAGAGTGAATCCTCGAACCAAGCACATTGATGTAAAATATCATTTACTCAGGGACATGCAAGAACAAGGTATTATTGACATTCAATACTGCCCATCGGAAGAGATGACTGCAGACGCACTCACAAAGCCGTTGCCAAAGGAACGGCATTGTTTTCTTCAAAAGAAACTGAATGTTGTGTAATTATGTACATGCCGTTGAGAAGGGGTGTTGGGAAATACAACAGCATGTACTATACCACATGTATGAACAACATTGATGCTGTAGATGGCGCTGTTCAGTTTAGATTGCTGATTGTTTATATCTGTGATCTTGTTCATTCTTTTATACAGGAAGGAAGTTGTTTTTTAATCTCTATTGTGTTGTTCCTCCTCTGTGTGTGCTGACTATAGTTTTACAAGTCCTTTGGTATGTTCCAAATATTGCTGATGCATCTGTACAAGTAAAGCCTAATGCAGTTTTCTTTAAAAGCTTCCAGTGTCTTTTTGATACATACACCAACAGTTACTAGTATAGGGAGTTTATAGCAGTGGGCTATGTGGCAGTTTAGGTGTAAATAGTGTAGCTGGGCAGTTTGCGGTGGGCTATGTGGCGGTTTAGGGGTTAATAGTGTAGCATGGTAATTTGTGGCGGACTATGTAGCGGTTTAGGGGTGCTTAGTGCAACTTTTTTTCACAGCCCAAACTCTTTACGTGAGTTTTGAGTTCACGTAAAAAGTTTGAGCAAAAAATGCGACTGCATTTGAGCAAACACAACTTATAATACGGGCACACATTGATGCTTAAGGGTAGATTTATTATAGTGCGTACGGACATAATACAATGTAGCGTATCATGTCCGCTGCACATCGATAAACGCCAACAGCATATGCTGTCGTCATTTATCATTGCACCAGCAGTTCTTGTGAACTGCTGGTGCAATGCCGCCCCTGCAGATTCGCGGCCGGTTGGACGCTAGCAGGGGATGTCTTTGATCGGGTTGATTTCTGTCTGCAGCCTCAGAGCAGGCGGACAAGTTATGGAGCTGCGATCTTTAGACCGCTGCTCCATAATTTTGGTTTCCGGTGAGCCTAAAGGCTCGTGCGGAAACAGGGGCATCAAGTTCCATACGGAGCTTGATAAATGGGCCCCATAATGTGGGCCAAAGAAAACATGATGCATGAATAAGAGATTGTCTTAAAACTTTGTATATATTTTAATGTTTGTGGATTAATAAAGAAGAAAATACATTTCTAGTGCTGTGGACTGCATATTTTGTCATATAGAAAACATAGGGAGCGTAAATTACCACAAGTTCACTTTAAACAAATTAGTGGTAATTTAAACACTGCCAACTTGTAATACAGAGTCGAGCACAAAAAATACTGCAATCTCACAATCGCGTTTGCGCTTCTCACGCAAACGATTACGCTCCCTCTGTAATCTTGACTTATATGGCTAACTCAAGGTAGGATCTTGCTATGATTTAAAGAAATTTGAGTGTTCCCCAGTTTATGAGAGGGTATAATACTTACATCCTGGAGTGCATCTTGGTCCGTGCTGGAACATATATGGCTGGTGGAATGCTTTCTGATCTGTGCTGGGATGCATAATGTCCCAGATTCATTAAAACCCCTTCATTTAAACTCCTCAATCTAATATCTTGAGGAAAGACCTCAGCGCAAAACATTGTACAATTCAAATGGATTTGTAGCTGCTTCTCATCACATCTGCAAGCTGCAATGGAGATGCCCTTATAATCAATAGATTATTTATTTATCTTAATCGTTTACCTCTCGTTGCATAGAATGAGTTCCACTTTTAATATAAAGAAAAGAGGAAACATGAAAAAAATTTAATACAAATTGGAACAACTTCATCAGCTCTGCAACAGTAAAATGACAGTGAGTTAAGATGCTTCACAATGGCAGTAGTCATTATAAATATGCCATGATTGGTATTAGTGTAGCACAAATGCGAACCACTAATACAATGGCCGTTTCACACGTCTATTCCTTACAATACAGGTGTTTGCATTGATACCATTTTACAGTATGAAAGGACAATAGTAATTTGCATGTGTTCAATAATTCTCAATGCTTGTTGAGAAATACTTCAGATAGGATATTAGTAAAGACTGCTGTGCATGTAGTTTTGGTTTAGAGAAATGGTCTACAACTACTATCTGTGATATTCTGTTTTGGGACAGTGAGAAGTTGCAGTAGGTAAGTTATAGGTGTTCTTGGATCTTTAGTAGCCGCACATATAGAACACACAAAAAGATAATCCTTAATATACAAATAGAGAAGCAATCTGCCAGGAAGAAAGAAGGCCGAAACAATCATCTGGGGTGCCATGTTCCTTGTTCAGAGGAGGATTGCCTGGTATTTTGGGGCTGGACTGGACTTGCTAGGCAGGGTCAGACTGATATACTTCAGGAAAGTTCAACTTAATTTCAAATAAAACAAGTCATGTATTTTAAAATAGTAATCCAGTTTCAGAATAAAATATAAAAAGTATAGCAAGTTACCTTACTCTATACAAAAATAAAGTTTAACAAAGTTATATCTTTTTGTTTAAAAGTCGTAATCCAACCGTGAAGAGGCTGTGCAAGACTTTCTGTTATAGACGTTTGCGGTTTACATCTCTTTGAGCAATCTGTTGTTTTAAGTGTCTTTGTTTAGCTGTGCCAATTTCCTCAACAAACTCCACCCTGCCTGTGTTTAATATCGACAGGAACAGGAGTTTGAGTGTATTGCTAATAGTCTGGTCTTATCAATTTTAAAATAGTAGCCGTATAGTAGCCAGCAACCACTCAAGTATTTTTTGTTTCAAAGATTGATGATCTTATAGAACACAGTTTGGGCTGCCACAGAATTCAGCCTTTCACCGGCTCTAATACCTAGCAATTCCTGCGATGTGCAAACTGCCCAGCGTTGTTTCTGTGCTGATCCAAAAACAATGGCTCTATGTAATTAAATCTTGGCACTAAGGGGCATATTTATCAAGTTCCGTATGGAGCTTGATGCCCCTTGTATCATCTATCATATTAAAAAATCCCAAAACCTAGAGGTTGCATGTTCATGGTTGTTAATGTAATGAGTTCAGATTGCCTGCACGATTTGGCATAAGCAAAATATGTAAATATTTAAGCAGCTCCAGAATCTAAGAATATATTTTTATGTTGAAAAAAAGTTGACTGACAAGATATAGATATTGGCAAGAGTATGCAGTTCATTAGAGACATGCATGTATGTATAAATGTTTATATGTGTGTACATATATATTTATGTATTTATTTATTTATTTTTTATTTTATTTTTTTCAATGTGGAACAACTTTTATTCAGGAATTTTTTTTTGTATAATCATTTTTATTGGAATTATATAAAATCAAACAATACAAAATCACAAACGATACAAAACATATCTGTAGTAACATAGCTGTTCTCATTAAATCAAGCTGTCACAAAGCCTTATATCAACAATAAGAAATGCTTATTACTTTAAGTCAGGTCAAATCTCTCTATCAGACACTTCCAAACATTTTATTATGCATGAGTTATCATATGTCAGAAGCCCCTCCTGAGGACTGAGGGGTGGCATGTGTGTTTGCGTTAAGAAATAAGGGCTTAATGGATTCCCAATAAAATTTGATGTCCAAGTATGTGTCTAGTTTTTTAGTTCTATAATAACCGTACTCCTCCAGGACAAGTGTTTCATCAACGTGAGCTATCAACTCAGACCATGTGGGGACTATTGAGTTCTTCCATTTTCTAGCTATTAGTGTTTTGGCCGAATTAAGAATGAATTGTGTTAAGCGTTGGCGTAAATAACCCACTTTTCTTGGCAATAGATTTAATATTGCCACAGTAACTATTTATAACTATTTCTGGATCATGCAAAAGAGAGTCATCTAATCTCCATATATTATAGTTGTGGTCTATGAGAAAGTAATCAATCCTTGAAAAGGACCTCTGTGTGTGTGAATAATATGTAAATTCCTTTTTGTGCGGATGTTGTAATCTCCAAATGTCGACAACGGTGTTGTCTCGGAAGCAGCCAATTATATTTTGGTGATTATAGTTGTTGCGAGCTCTCTTGGTAGAGGAGCTATCTATTTGTGGGTTGAATGTTACGTTTAAATCTCCCCCAATAATAACCATGCCTGACCTCATTTCTAGGATCTTGTTACTAGCTCTTTTAAGAAACTTAGATTGACCTGAGTTAGGGGCATATATGCATACAAGAGTTACTTGCATATTAAAGATGAGTTCTGTGAGAATGAGGATCCTACCGTCTGGGTCTTCAAATTTATTGTTAAGCAGGAAATGGTGTTTTTATGAAATATTATACCAACCCCCAATACTTTCTTATGGGGATGGGAGTTAAAAAAAAACATGGGGTAATCTTGGGATGAAAATCTGGGAGGGTTCTTCCCTAGAAAATGGGTCTCTTGGACAAAAATAATATCACCTCTAAGTTTTCTAAAGTGGCTTAAGGCGATTGATCTCTTAGTGGGCGAATTGAGACCTCTACCGTTTTGTGAGAGACATTTAAGTTGGTTCAAAGACATTTTTAAAGTGGTGTAAATGTATAATTGTATCTCTTAGTATGAGGTTGTGTGGAGGGTACCTTACAAAGTTGTAGTATAATCCCGTCAGTTTGTCAAGGGGTTTAGCAGCTTTATTTGGAGACTTGAACAACATTCCTCGTGTAGTGATATTCTTCATGACCTCAGTTGTGGTTTTACTATGTATAGAGTTTCGATAAGCCTGAAGTGACGGACATGTGTAAGCTTCTATGTCTGTAGTGACAAAACTTGTTAGTGTATACATGACAACAGATATAATAACCATAACATATAATAACATAAAACACAAATAACAGGACAAACTTTTAGCCAGACTACCTAACGTCTTCGCAAAATGGGGGAAAGTGAACATGAAAGTACTATACTGATCAAAGTTTAGCTAAGGAGAGCCTTTTGCATTTTAATGGTGCGCAATGCAGCTTGAGATCTTGCACATACCCATAGGTATATTACACACACATATACAGTAGCTTAAAATATATGTAGAAAAAGTGGGTGCTATTGCATCAGCCATCATATGCTAAAATAGATAATAACTATAAAGGTAAGTAAAAGTCATAACTGGAACTCTAAAACCCCTAAAACCACTAGGGGATTGTATATTTAAGAAGGTAGTCAATAGGTTGTGGGAGAGATTTAAAGTACTATCAGCAATTTCTTCTGGAACTTAAATGTAAGTATCTCATACATATGTGAGACTTCATCTTTCTAAGTCCCGAAAAAAGAAAAAAAAAACTTTTCTGCCGAGGTGCCTGTTCTCTTTCAGGTGTCTGCTGCAGTACAGGAAGAAGCAGGTGGATTCCGTTGTCACTTTCTCTTTATTTTCTGACAGTGTGGGCGTTGAGGTTGAGGTGGATTTGTTTTATGGAGTTGGAATGTTCAGAGCCCTACAAAATTCCTCCAAATCTTCCGCTCCCTTATACGTGATTATTTTATTGTCTTTGTTGACTTTGATACTAAATGGGTAGCCCCATCGGTATTGGAAAGTGTGTTCACTCAGGTGTTCTGTTAGGTACTTCACCTCTCTCCGTTGGCAAGAGTTACCGGGCTCAAGTCAGCATAAATTTGAATCTGTTTTCCTTCAAAGATTATTGGTGTGGTTTTCCTGGCTGCTTGGGCGATGACCTCTTTATCCTGATACTTGTGGAATTTTAGGACAATGTCCCTAGGCGGTTCTGAATCTCTTGGTTTAGGCCTTAAAGCCCTATGGGCCCTGTCTAACTGATAAGGTGGCGAAGCTGGATCATTTGTCAGGGAGTTAAACAGATTTTGTAGGTAGTGGGGGATGAGGTCTCCTGTTACACTCTCTTGTACCCCTCTAACTCGCAGATTTTGCCTCCTCCCTCTGTTATCCAAGTCTTCAAGCTGACTTTTAAGTTGTTGTATTTGAATATCCTGAATAGAGAGACATCTTGAATGATCTTCTATAGTATTATTGGTGTCGTTTGTCTGTTCCTCTATATATTCCATACTTTCACTCAATTCCGCTATATCTTTTTTAACTTCAGCTAGCCCCTCTTTAAGTGTTTTCCTTACTTGCTGGATAAGCGTGTTAAAGTCCTCTTTAGTAGGTAGGGAGCTAATATCTGCTCTAGTCAGTGGTGCACTAGGTTCATTCAGAGTCTCTGTTAGAATCATATTCAGAGTTCTTTCTTCTTGTTCAGAGTCTATTCCTTGTCCCTGGGATAGGCTCAGGGCCTTGAAGTAGGTGTTCAGTTTAGTTACTGTATTAGAGGATGCTTTAGGTGTCTTATCCCCTTGGAGCTGTCTTCTGGCAGCCATAATATTGTATGGTGTTGTAATGGGGATGCGATGAGGGAGATGTCTCTGCTTAATGTATATATACTTGGTATTTGCAGGTTAAATGCCAGTATTCGTGATGTAGCTGATAGACAAGGCCAGTAGCTGATGTTGGGTTTTAGGCCCAACTGCGTATGAGGTTATTAATAGGGCTCAATGTTGCAGTGTTACTTTTGTTTTTATCAACTGTCCGCTGCTCAGCTGGGAAAATGTATGTATAGTTGTTAGAATGGAAGACAGCAGTACAGGTAAAAATGTTCCCCCTTTATTATGTGCGCACTACGCTCTCTTTTATTTGAGTCTGCTGAGGCCTTTTATTTTATAGGGTTTAGCTTGTCCCCGGTACTGTTCAGAGTCGCTCTTTTATCAGGAGCAGCACCCGGTGATTAAAGTGCTTATTTACCTGCGTGCAGGCTCCGGGGATAAAGGTCAGACCTGGAGCGGTTGTGAAATGCCTTTCTGTGGTTGGAGCTGAGTCCCTCCCAACGTCTTCGGTGAACTTACTGCTGATGCTGATACCGGGGATAAAATTGCAATAAGAAGACAAAAATTTCTTCATTTGATAGACATTCAGGGAAAATAATTTGATACATAAGGATATTCGCCACATCGATGACTCTTATTTATCAAGTCTGATGCTCAGTCCAATGCTCATCGCATCAAACTTGGAAGTGCGTGTTTTTTACAGACTTTTTGATACATAAGGTCATTGAATGTAGGATTGCAGCAGCGATGTCTAGCAAGCGTATTGACGCCAGCGAATGCAACAAAATTGACGCTTTGATAAATTGGCCCCTATGGGTCAACATAAGTAGTAGTGCTTTAAGCAACAAAATTGAATGAGTAAAATAAGAGCAGATCCCATAAAAAGTGAGTATGCTTAAAAACAAAATTGCTTTTATGCACTATCTGTGAGTAAGAAAATAGTTGTGGTGCATTAAAATATAACTTTTAATATATTAAAGTAACAAAAGGCAGCAAAATAGTAACAGCTTCTTGCTGCTCACACATACGTATTTAAAAACACTACACCAGTGTGATAATATTAATGTTATAGTATAGGTGATTATGCTGTGACTAGAACAGTTTTTCTGATATGTTTTACAAAGGGAGGATGCTTAATAAATTTTGGACACCAAACAAGTACTGTGTCTTTAAATAACTTTAATCGGTCGCCCAGCTTATGCTATAGGGTTCTTTAAATTAAGTTAACACAGTTACTATGCTTTAGGTGCCAACGGTACTAGCAGAGTACCGGTTAAATTGGTGCACCCTTCCCTAAAAGAAGGGTTTTAGCGGTAGTTAACTACTATAGCTAGTACAATGTTTTTAAATTAGGAATTTTTAACAACAGGGGCAAGATTACATATTCGGCGTTGCCCGCAATTTTGACTTCCTTAAGATAACATAGAACTGCGTCGCAAATTGGTATCACATATTCAGCGCAAGGACTTACGCGGTGAAAATTTTGAAATTTTACTCCATTTTCACCTCGCCACACATAGGCAGGCGCATCAAGACTTGCGCTGAGTATGTGAGCACCATAACCCCTGAAAATAGTAACTAACACCTAATGCATTTGCAATATCTATCTACCTGTCAAACGCCAAAACCCAATAACTATATTAACCCTTAATCCGCCAACCACCACATCGCAAAACATCTAATTAACCTATTAACCCCTAATCTGCCAACCCCCCACAACGCTATATACCTAATAAAGTGATTAACCCCTAAACCGTCATCACCCCTCAACACAAACACAATACCTTAATAAAATATTAACCCCTAATCCGCCATTCACCCATATGGCAAAGTACCTAAAGTATTAAAACTATTAACCACGAAACTGCCACCCCCCACCAACGCAATAAACTGTTCTAATCAGCCAATAGGATTTCAGTAGCTCTTGTCCTATTGGATGATTTGAATTTGAAGACTCAAATCAGCCAATAGTAATGCAAGGTACCCCATAT
This sequence comes from Bombina bombina, assembly GCF_027579735.1. Lineage (NCBI taxonomy): Eukaryota > Metazoa > Chordata > Amphibia > Anura > Bombinatoridae > Bombina > Bombina bombina. The sequence goes on along the minus strand of NC_069500.1, from coordinate 725,119,346 downwards.
TTAAACGTGTACCTTGAATTAAATCCTCAGTGTGGCAGTGATCATATGAATAGAATCTCCACGCTCCATGGGTCTGTGGTCGCTGGTCTTAAGTTCCGCCGTCGCCGGTCTTCAGTTCTGCACTCTACGCCAGCTTGTTCCTGGAAGAGGATAAAAGATATTTCCGCTTGGAAAAAGACTTCACCACCGGACTTCAGGAACAGTGAGTACCTATCTGGAGGTTAGACTAGACGTAGGCTTAAATTTTTTAAAAAAAATTTAGATTAGGGATTTAATGGGCCTTTGAAAAAAAGAGCTGAATTGGGGGGCGGAGCCAACTGAAGTGCTGGCCGGACGTGTCTTGGTGTAGCTCCCGGGCCCAAGATCCTAATTCAGGGGTCTATTCATGTATCACAGCATCCCTTTATTACCTAAACCTATGTAGAAAGACCCAGGAACTGATATATTGCTCCTATTTACTTTTTAAGGGTCCGGTGAGACTGCACCGAGTCACTGTGGCTGGCCTATACCGAGGTGCTATGAGAGGGAGCCGCCATATTGAGAACACTATCCTTTGGCCCTCTGATCATTTATCTAGCATGGCAATTGAATCTATATTTCCCACTGTTTCCACCCCAACTCGCAACATGAGTATCTCGGCCTGCTTTTTGGAGGAGCTGCGGCTCTTACTTGAACACCACCACGCTTCCTTGGCTGACAAGCTATATGCTGCACATAGCAAAGATGGCGGTAACCAACTTCGGCAGCCCGACTTCACTGAGCCCGTCCTGCCTGAATGCAGATGGGGTGGCGCTAAGGGGCCCCGGCGCTCACCCCCTGCCTGTAACACAGCTACAATGGATCGAGATGGCGGCGCAGCAAAAGAACTAGGTCATCTTGGTTATCCAGAGGCTAGAAGGGAGGCAAATCTTGCCGCGGCTATGGACGCCCCCCCACATACTAATACAACCCCACCTGAAGCTCTTGCACCGGTCTTGACATCCGATCATGGCAGCGGGTGCCTGAAGCTACACAGCGCAACTTTAGATACAGCTCTAGCATCCCTGCATGCTCTCCTCCATGCCTTGGGGCAACACCCACCGACTTCATTACAGTATGGCGCAACACTCAGGATAATTCACTCCCTGCTGAGTCACTGGGACCCAGATGGTAGGCCACAAGCTGTGAGGGTTTACATATATGCCCTACTGAGACATTGGGATCCTGGTGGTAAGCCACAAGCTGTGAGGGTTTACATATATACTAGCAGATGTCCATACCTGTGAATACATGCTTGCAGTAGAGAACACTAACTATGTATGAGCTCACGACTACTGGAGAGGGGTAAGAGACATAGCGCAAATAGCCCAGAATACAGTGGATCCTGCCATCACACTGGACTCTAAGGGCAAGGCACAGTTTTTGCTAAACATCTTTCCATCTATGTCCCATAAGAGACACTTGTAGTGACAGAGAATAAAGTGACACTCTTTTTCAATATGGCTAAAACTGGCTCTATCTGGGGACATACATCTTTATGCTTGTATCTTTCTTTAATTCAATCTACCTAATGCTTTATTGTTTGCACTGTTGGCTCTCCCCATGGTAATTTATTCAAGAGACATTAGGACATTTCCTGCACTGTCTATGTGTTTAAATTTCTAGGATTTCCCTCTACAGAATTACAACTGTTCTGTTTCAAAATGTCTGTTTAGAGATTGCACTCCGCTTTAGCTCTTTAAGCCCTCAGTAGCTGTAACTATGTATAACACCAATTCCTCAAGGTTTTAAGATGTTCCAAAAGTGTATTGTTATAAGTTTGCATATGTATACTAATTGGGTTGTACTCTCTCCTGTTTATAAGGTCTAACTGTCCTTAGCTCAGCTCTCTGTTATTTTATGTGTTCACTATAGGGCTACTGTTTGGTATAGTTTAACATGTTAGATAGTATTGTATATATAAGCGCTGTTCCCTTTGCCCAGTTTTGTTCTTGGTTTCCTATGATTATTAGTATGGGAACTTTTTCCATAGCAGGTGGAGCCTAGGCTCACACTATTTTTTTCTTGTTATTCTTACCACTCTTCCTACTACTAACACATAGAATAAGGCACACATATATTTATTTAAAGGTATACTATGTTAAGCTCCTGTGTATTGCATGAAGGATGTAAATGTACATAGCGATCTATTATCATATTAATAAGGGTCCAGCTATTCGTGTATAGATCACACCCTTTACAGTTCATGGACAATATAGAGTCTGTTTTGCTGATTTCTACCGCTCTGAATCCTCCTAAGGCTTGGGTGTCTGCGGCCGAGATACTTGAGCCTTTCCATGTTTACCCCCATAGTCGGGATTGGCATCTTATACACAGATAGGAGACCAAATGAATTGAAGGGTAAAACTATTATTCACCAACAGCTATTTGTATAAGCCCTTGCAATTAGCCCCAGGTTTTTGCTCATCATCAGAATCTATATACAGCTATGTGTAATCTCGTATTTGAGTATTCAACGTGTGTATTAAGGCAGGCTGGTCCTGCATTCTGTACAATTGCCCTACTCATGACACCAAAGCTAAGCTACATAACTCTCACCAAATTTAGCCATCAAGTTTTATTGGGCTCTGGTATATTTAGTTCTACACTAACCCAATGTGCATTTAGTCCTCTTTACGCATACCCTAGCGACCCATATGTTTTGAGGACTCCTTACATAGATGTGGTGCCTTGCTTTATCTAAGCATGCTTCCCTTGAAATTTTTTTTTTTTTTATTTCAGCTACCCTTGTCTTTTTTGGAAGTTATGGCTTCTAAATATACTTGGCTTATTTTACTTAATTTCCCACCTCCCCCCCCCCCCCACCCTCATAATATACTTCCTTGAGTGGAAGAATTAACTACGCGGTTTCTCTTACTTGTACCGCACCCTAACCACCTTCTTTATGACCGTATCTTGCAGCATAATATTTCAGTGACATTATTTCCCCCTTTCCAATGTTAGCTATGTGATAAAATAACAAAAATTTTGAGGTTTCATCATTGAGATCCATAAGTGGTCTCCTGTAAATCAAATAACCCTCTGTAATTCTTATTGTACTTGATATGGGGTCCTAGAGAGGCCTCCTTAATGGAATAGAGGGCTTTGTTCTTTTTACTGGCATGTCCTTTTTAAATTGTCTCATCTTCGGCAGCACCCCTATAATGCACTAACCTTTTTCCATATAGTTAGAAGATATTGCTCATTGTATGTGTAACTATAATGTCTAACTTAGGGTTTGCATTTCTGTTATTATTATAAGATATAACGTGTTTTGCGCATGATTGGAATGCAACTGTCTGATGCTGTAATGCTTTTCTTTTGTATGCCATTTTTTTTCCTCAATAAAAAAATATTATAAAAAAAAGAAAAAAAAAAAAAAGAGCCGAATTGCCTTTTAAGGGCAGTAAAAGAGCTGAATGCCCTTTTAAGTTCAATGCCCATACAAATGCCCCTTTAGGGGCAATGGGTAGTTTAGGATTTTTTTAGTGTTAGGTTTTTTTTATTTGGGGGGTTTGGTGGGTGGGGGTTCTTACTGTTAGAGGGGGTACTTAGTATTTTTTAAGGTAAAAGAGCTGTTTAATTTAGGGCAATGCCCTACAAAAGGCCTTTGTAAGGGCTATTGATAGTTGTTTTTCTTTTGGGGGGCTTTTTTATTTTCATAGGGATTAGGTTTAATTTTTTAATCTTTGATAATTTGGTTTATTATTTTATGTAATGTTTATTTTTTTTAATCTTAGATTAATTTAATCTTGTTTTTTTTTTAAGTAATGTTAACTTTTTATTTTAATTGTTTGTAACTTAGTATTTTTTATTTAGGTAATTGGGGCTAATTTAGGGGGTGTTAGGTTAGGGGTTGTTAGGTTAGGGGGTTTAGTAATTTAATGATCTATTTGCGTTGTGGGGGTTTGGCAGATTAGGGGTTAATAGATTTCTTAGGATTGTTGCGATATGGGTTAATGGCGGATTAGGGGTTAATAGTTTATTAAGGTATATTGCATTGTGTGGGTTTCGTGGATTGAGGGTTAATAGATTTATAAGGTTTGTTGCGATGTGGGTTAATGGCGGATTAGGGGTTAATAGTTTTAATAGGTACTTTGTGATGTGGGTTAATGGCAGATTAGGGGTTAATAGTTTTAATAGGGACTTTGCAATGTGGGTTAATGGCAGATTAGTGGTTAATAGTTTTAATAGGGACTTTGCGATGTGGGTGAATGGCGGATTATGGGTTAATACATTTATTAGGTAGATTGTGATGTTGGTGAATGGCGGATTAGGGGTTAATAGTTTAATTAGGCATATTGCATTGTGGGGGGTTGTCGGTTTAGAAGTTAAAACTTTTATTATTAGTTCCGATGTGGGTTTGATGGCGGTTATAGGGGTTTTACGTGTTGGGTTTATTTTTGGGAGGCGGGTAAGACTTTTACGGGAGATTTTACATTTATTTTTATTTTCTTAGGCGCCGGCAGTTTGTAAAGTGTCGTAAGTCACTGGCGACTCCAGAAATTTGTATTTATCACCTGCTGGCGCCATATATGTGATACCCCGATGTGAAATTATGGGAGGCGCGGGTTTCAGCAGTTACACTGAAGCTTGCGCTACATATGTAATCTCGCCCCTGGTGAGCAATTAAAATACAGAGAGTCCCTCTGAGAAAGCGTATGTGACACAGTACTTGTTTGGTGTCCAAAATGTATTAAGCATCCTCCATTTGTAAAACATATCAGAAAAACTGTTCTAGTCACAGCATAATCTACCTATACTACAACATTAATATTATCACACTGGTGTAGTGTTTTTAAATACGTATGTGTGAGCAGCAAGAAGCTTTTTTGCTGCCTTTTTTACTTTAATATATTAAAGGTTATATTTTAATGCACCACAACTATTCTTTTACTCACAGATAGTGCATAAAAGCAATTCTTTTTTTTAGCATACTCACTTCTTTGTGGGATCTGCACTTATTTGATTCATGTATATGTAGTATCTCTATGTTAAAGCCCTTTCCCTGCCTTTTTTTTTAACACATGAGATCTCATATCTTTGAGCCCTTTTTTATTAGATGGTGTTATTATGAGAGCAAGTATACTTTGTAATGTATTTTTATGTGTCTTGTGACACTTTTTTGTTTTGAGAAACAGTTAACCAGAGCTCTTATGTTGCGCTAACCCAACGAGCATTAACTTCCATTGTGCACAAGCGATTGCGTTTACTGTTAACTTGTATTACGAGCACAGAACCTGGCATGCACAAACAGCAATAAACCCCTTTTTAACTTGTCTAACTTTTAGCGCTCCACTCGTCATCTAGCCCATAGAATGTTAAACTAATTTAAAATTTTTATCTTTTTTTTTTATCTTGTTATTTAACAATTAACTTATCAGAAATGTATGAATTATGTGGCATATTTAAAAATAGAAAGCTGTTAGAAGTACGCACAAAAGTGAGTTCATCCATATTTTATCTATTCCTTATAAATAAACAATGTGGATTGAAAACACCATAAAAGGGAATAAAACATTATTATCATGTGCATTTAAATATTTAATGCATGTATTTAAATTTTGAAAATATAATTTTATCCATTTCATATTTAAAATATTTAAAAACTCGGTTTTGTGTTTAAATTGAAATATGTCATATATATTATTATCATATTTTAATCATCCTGATAATGTAACAATATTTTTTGTTCTGGTTTTGACTTTGATCATCTGATACTGATTTAACAAAAAACGTTATATGAGTTAAACACATTGGCCAAGCTTACAAGTGGAGTGGAATGATTTATTGCTCCTGAGCGCTAACTGCGCATAAGGTAAAGCAATATCGCTCCCATATTACTCCTGGTATTACAAGTTGAAAGTAAAAAGACTCAGGCACGCTAACTTCAGGACTTCAGATATCGTGACTGTGCGCCCTCTCCACATAAACTTCTATGGGGCACACTATAAAACTTTTTTCTTTTTAGCACTTGCACGCTAACCAGACACTGCACTCAATCAACTGCGGTAAAGCAGAAGCTGCTTTAGAAATACTTTAAATTCCTAAGTTCTTCACTTAGATGACAATGTTCTTTTTATTTTAAAATATATATTTCTTTGATACAGGTGGTGAGAGTCCACAATCCTTTACTCATGGGAATTATCCTTCTTTACCACTAGAAGGAGGCAAAGAGTCCCAAACCTCAATCACTCTATAAAACCCCTCCCACCTCACACGATTGCGTTTACGCTCCTAGCGCTAACTATAGTGATCCACTTGTAATTTAGCCCATAGTGTGGAAAATTACACAGTAAATTGTCATTTGCAGGACAGCATTTTTTTGGAAATTGCGTGAGTGACCCAGGATCTAAATCTCAATTTTCATTGAGTGGGAATACATTTGCTGGATTGTGAGTAAAGTGTATAGGCTTTTTGTTTTAATCCTGTTTATTTTAAAACTGTATTGCATTGTGTACTTTTGTATATTTTTCTGTATCTCGTTAATTTAAATGCATTGTGACCATATTTGTCATAATAAATATTTCTTACATATTATTATATATTTTTACTTTCATCTTAAAATTTGAATTCACATTAAACTGGTAACTGGCAACAATTGGTAAGACTTAACTGTAAGAGTTCTGTATTTTTAATATACATTTAGATATATTTTTGCCAAATTGTTTTTTTTTTTATTTTAATCTGTGAAGTAGGGGTATAAAGGGAGTTTCAGCAGACCCAGCAAATAGATCCCACATTAGAGCAGATGAGGGAGTGGTCTCAGCAACTACCCACTGACTTTGATAAGTAATGTGTATATTGGGAGAATGGGAAGCTATTCTGGGAAAATGGAAGGATCCCTAGGTAACTGAAAGGCAGCTAGTGGTACCTAAGATCTATAGAGAGCTGCTTCTAAGAGTGGCTCAAATAATCCCTATGGCTGGAAAACTATGGTTTGCAGAAAAATAAGTCCCATTTTTCTAGCAATTCCCAGTGTTTTAGGAAAGCAATTTATCAAAAGAGTAGTGGACTATGCCACCCAGTACCTAAAGACAGCGGCACTATCTTCCATCAGAACAGACAAAATAGCAGATGCTCTGCTGAATATATTCTCTTGGGTGGGATTCTCCAAGGAAATGCGGACTGATTAGAGCACTCAGTTTATGTGTAATCTGATGCAGAGCCTGTGTAAAAAGGTGCAGGTAGAAACACCTGGTAATTAGCCCTTATCACCCACAGACAAATGGTTTGTGTAAAAGATTGAAGGCAAGATTACGGGTGAAGCACTAACAGTTACACGCAAGCGAAAAGGGGTTTAGCGAGGGTGTTTGTGTGCATTGGGGTTTTCACTCGTATTACAAGTAGAAAGTAAAAGTGAAAGCAATCTCGATTTACGCTAGAATGATGACCATATCCTCAGAGCTCTGGTAAGCTGTTTCAGAAAACAAAAAGTATGGTTGCACTCACAATAACACTATCTAAAAAATGATTTAAAAAAAAAAAAGCGCTAAAAAAGTTATAAGGGCTCAAAGATATGAGGTCTCAGGTGTTAGGGAAAAAAAGTCCAGCAAAGGGATTTAATATAGAGATACATGCATGTACATTTCTAAATATGTATATATATATATATATATATATATATATATATATATATATATATATATATGTGTGTGTGTGTGTGTGTGTTTGTGTACATATGTGTTTATATGTGTATATATGTATTGACAGACATATACACATATAAACACATAATTACATATGTATACATACAGTAGGGCAAAAAAGTATTTAGTCAGCCACCAATTGTGTAAGTTCTCCCACTTAAGAAGATGAGAGAGGCCTGTAATTTTCATCATGGGTATATGTCAACTATGAGAGACAAAGGGGGGTAGTTATCAAGCCGTCAACCTCAAATACGCTGGAATTCCGCAGCGTATTTGTGGCGAGGCTGATTCGCCTTAGTTATCAAAGGCTACAGACCGGCAAAAGTAGAATTCTGTGACGTAAACTTCGATCCGCCGGACTCCGTCCGACACAGATCGATTCTTACGTCACTCCAGATGTTCCGCACACAAGTACGGTACAATCTGACTACTTTTGCTAGTTATCAAAAAACTAGCAGGTACGCTCGGCACTTTTACGGCCCAGCGTACCTGGTTTTCAAACCGCCACCCTGGAGGCGGCAGATCCCATAGGAATCAATGGGAGTCTGACCATAGCGAAAGTGCAAGTTCGCTGCTGCCAGACATCCCATTGATTTCTATGGGAGATGTCTGCACCTAACACCCTAACATGTACCCCGAGTCTAAACACCCCTAATCTGTCCCCCCCTACACCGCCGCAACTAAATAAAGTTATTACCCCCTAAACCGCCGCTCCCGGAGCCCACCGCAAGCTACTCTATACCTATTAACCCCTAAACCGCTGCTCCCTGACCCTGCCGCAACTATAATAAGTGTATTAACCCCTAAACCGCCACTCCCGGAGCCCACAGCAAGCTACTCTATACCTATTAACCCCTAAACCGCCTCTCCCTGACCCTGCCGCAACTATAATAAGTGTATTAACCCCTAAACTGCCGCTCCCTGAACCCGCCGCAAGCTACTCTATACCTATTAACCCCTAAACCGCCGCTTCCTGACCCTGCCGCAACCTATATTAAATTTATTAACCCCTATCCTGCCCCCCCTACACCGTCGCCACCTATAATAAATTTATTAACCCCTATCCTGCCCCCCACTACACCGCCGCCACTGTAATAAAATTATTAACCCCTAAACCTAAGTCTAACACTAACCCTAACACCCCCCTAACTTAAATATTAATTAAATAAATCTAAATAATATTTCTATTATTAACTAAGTTAATCCTATTTAAAACTAAATAGTTACCTATAAAATAAACCCTAATATAGCTACAATATAAATAATAATTATATTGTAGCTATCTTAGGATTTATTTTTATTTTACAGGCACCTTTCAATTTATTTTAACTAGGTAAAATAACTATTAAATAGTTATTAACTATTTAATAGCTTACCTAGCTAAAATAAAGAGAAATGTACCTGTAAAATAAAAACTAACCTAAGTTACAATTACACCTAACACTACACTATACTTTAATAAATTATTCCTATTTAAAATAAATACTTACCTGTAAAATAAACCCTAAGATAGCTACAATATAATTAATAATTACATTGTAGCTATTTTAGGATTTATATTTATTTTACAGGTAACTTTGTATTTATTTTAGCTAGTTAGAATAGTTATTAAATAGTTATTAACTATATTAATACCTACCTATCTAAAAGAAATACAAAATTACCTGTAAAATAAATCCTAACCTAAGTTACAATTAAACCTAACACTACACTATCATTAAATAAAAAAATTAAATACAATTACATAAACTAACTAAAGTACAAAAAATAAAAAAAGCTAAGTTACAAAAAATAAAAAAAATAAGTTACAAACATTTAAAAAAATATTACAACAATTTTAAGCTACTTACACCTAATCTAAGCCCCCTAATAAAATAACAAACCCCCCCAAAATAAAAAAATGCCCTACCCTATTCTACATTAAAAAAGTTCAAAGCTCTTTTACCTTACCAGCCCTTAAAAGGGCCTTTTGTGGGGGCATGCCCCAAAGAGTTCAGCTCTTTTGCCTGTAAAAGAAAAATACAACCCCCCCCAACATTAAAACCCACCACCCACATACCCCTAATCTAACCCAAACCCCCCTTAAAATAACCTAACACTAATCCCCTGAAGATCATCCTACCTTTAGTTGTCTTCACTCAGCCGAGCCACCGATGGAACTGAAGAGGACATCCGGACCGGCAGAAGTGATCATCCAAGGGGCGCTGAAGAAATCTTCCATCCGATGAAGTGATCCTCCAAGCGGCGCTGAAGAAATCTTCCATCCGGGCGAGGTCATCTTCCAAGAGGCGCTGAAGTAGTCTGCTAGTAGTCTGCTATCCGGGCGAGGTCATCTTCGAAGCCGGGTCTTGAATCTTCATCCCACCGACGCGGAACATCCTTTTTTCCCGACGGACTACCGACGAATGAAGGCTCCTTTAAGGGACGTCATCCAAGATGGCGTCCCTTCAATTCTGATTGGCTGATAGGATTCTATCAGCCAATCGGAATTAAGGTAGGAAAATTCTGATCCAATCAGCCAATCAGATTGAGCTCGCATCATGAATTAGTTCATGGAAAGTGTTAAAATACCAGCATTTGAAATACCCTATCCTATATTTATATATTAAGGTTTATATTAGATACATAGTAATTGATCTGAGTATTTCCCAAATTTCACTCTTTACATACACCTAGATCTAGAGTTCTGCGTTAGCCGTCAAAACCAGCGTTAGGGTCTCCTAACGCTGGTTTTGGCCGCCCGCTGGTATTTAGAGTCAGTCAGGAAAGGATCTAACACTCAATTTCCAGCCGCGACTTTTCCATACCGCAGATCCCCCTACGCCATTTGCGTATCTTATCTTTTCAATGGGATCTTTCTAATGCTGGAATTTAGAGTCTTGGCTGAAGTGAGCGTTAGAAATCTAACGACAAGACTCCAGCTGCAGAGAAAAGCCAGGAGTTAAGAGCTTTCTGGGCTAACGCCGGTTTATAAAGCTCTTAATTACTGTGCTCTAAAGTACACTAACACCCATAAACTACCTATGTACCCCTAAACCGAGGCCCCCCCACATCGCCGCCACTCTAATAAAACATTTTAACCTCTAATCTGCCGACCGCACACCGCCGCAACCTACATTATCCCTATGTACCCCTAATCTGCTGCCCCTAACACCGCTGACACCTATATTATATTTATTAACCCCTAATCTGCCGCCCCCAACGTCGCCGCCACCTACCTACAATTATTAACCCCTAATCTGCCGACCGGACCTCACCGCTACTATAATAAAATAATTAACCCCTAATCCGCCTCACTCCTGCCTCAATAACCCTATAATAAATAGTATTAACCCCTAATCTGCCCTCCCTAACATCACCGACACCTAACTTAAAGTATTAACCCCTAATCTGCCGACCGGACCTCACAGCTACTCTAATAAATTTATTAACCCCTAAAGCTAAGTCTAACCCTAACACTAACACCCACCAAAATTAAATATAATTTTAATCTAACAAAATAAATTATTTCTTATTAAATAAATGATTCCTATTTAAAGCTAAATACTTACCTGTAAAATAAACCCTAATATAGCTACAATATAAATTATAATTATATTCTAGATATTTTAGGATTAATATTCATTTTACAGGCAACTTTGTATTTATTTTAACCAGGTACAATAGCTATTAAATAGTTAATAACTATTTAATAGCTACCTAGTTAAAATAATTTCAAAATTACCTGTAAAATAAATCCTAAGCTAAGTTACAATTAAACCTAACACTACACTATCAATAAATTAAGAAATTCTTTTTTATTTTCTGTAATTTAGTCTTTGTTTTTTTGTACTATAGTTTATTTTATTTTATTTAATTTTAGGTAATTGTAGGTAATTTATTTAATTTATTTAATGATAGTGTAGTGTTAGGTTTAATTGTAACTTAGGTTAGGATTTATTTTACAGGTAATTTTGTAAGTATTTTTACTAGGTAGCTATTAAATAGTTAATAACTATTTCATAACTATTGTACCTAGTTAAAATAAATACAAAGTTGCCTGTAAAATAAAAATAAATCCTAAAATAGCTACAATATAATTATTAGTTATATTGTAGCTATATTAGGGTTTATTTTATAGGTAAGTATTTATTTTTAAATAGGAATAATTTAGTTAATAATAGTAAGTTTTATTTAGATTTATTAAAATAATATTAAAGTTAGGGGGGTGTTAGTGTTAGACTTAGGTTTAGGGGTTAATAAGTTTAATATAGGTGGCGGCGGGGTCCGGGAGCGGCGGTTTAGGGGTTAAACATTTAATTTAGTTGCGGCGGGGTCCGGGAGCGGCGGTTTAGGGGTTAATGAGTTTAATGTAGGTTGCGGCGGTGTAGTGGGGGGCAGGATAGGGGTTAATAACTTTAATATAGGTGGCGGTGGGCTCCGGGTGCGGCGGTTTAGGGGTTAAACAATTTCTTTAGTTGCGGCGGGGTCCAGGATCCACAGGATAGGGGTTAATAACTTGAATATAGGTGGCGGCGGTGTAGTGGTGGGCAGGATAGGGGTTAATAGGTATAATGTAGGTGGTGGCGGGGTGCGGGAGTAGCGGTTTAGGGGTTAATACATTTATTATAGTTGCGGAGGGTCCAGGAACGGCGGTTTAGGGGGTAATAACTTTATTTAGTTGTGGGGGGCTCCGGGAGCGGCGGTTTAGGGGGTAAAACAGTGTAGTTTAGTGTGGGTGCTTAGTGACAGGCTATCAAAAAAGCTGCGAAGAAGCCGATGAGCAGTGAGATCGATGACTGTCAGTTAACTGCTCATCGCTCCGTACTTGGTACGCGGCTTCTTGACAGCTTTTTTGATAACTTTGTCGAACGTATTCAGGTCCGCGGTGGCGATGGTAGGCGAGCTTAGGCGAGCGTATTGGGCCGGCGAATGCAGCTAAGTAGACGGCTTGATAACTAGAGGCCTTAGTACTAGGATCATACATTGTATTAGGATCATATAATGGCTTGATGCTATTCTTGAATGTCTATTTCTGTTTTTATGTTCAATTCTGTTTTTAATGACATTTGCTAGGAACTGCATAGCTTTGTAGTCATATACATATTTAAAGTGACAGTGAAAACACCGGTGTTATTTAAAACCTTTTTTAAATCTATTTTAAAAAAAATTTAGGAGTTGATCTAATATTGATATTGTTTAATAAAATTGTATATATATATATAGATATAATTTCTAAAAACGATTGTTTCATACCTTATAAAATATTGTTTTATAACATATCTATCATAAGAAGGGACAACATTCAAATTTTGATATATTAGGACTTCCAATTTGGTTGTTATACATAAACAGGGACATATACCCATTTAAAATATTGATTTGATTGCGCCACCTTATACATAAGCATCTATTACATAAACCTTTGGGAAAGTTTTAAAGGTGAGCAGTGTTTCATACCAACTAGGCATCGATATTTAACCCCATATACTAAGTTACACTAACATCTGACACTACACTATAATTAAATAAATTAACTACATTAATAACAATTAAATAAATTAAATTAAATTAGCTAAAGTACAAAAAAACACACTAAATTACAGAAAATAATAAGCAAATTACAAGATTTTTAAACTAATTACACCTAATATAATAGCCCTATCAAAATAAAAAAGCCCCCCCCCCAAATAAAAAACCCTATCCTAGACTAAACTATCAATAGCCCTTAAAAGGGCCTTTTGCGGGGCATTGCCCCAAAGAAATCAGCTCTTTTACCTATAAAAAAATACAAACAACCCCCCAACAGTAAAACCCACCACCCACACAACCAACCCCCCTAAATAAAATACTATCTAAAAAAACATAAGCTCCCCATTGCCCTGAAAAGGGCATTTGGATGGGCATTGCCCTTAAAAGGGCAGTTAGCTCTTTTGCGGCCCACAGTCCCTAACCTAAAAATAAAACCCACCCAATACACCCTTAAAAAAACCTTACACTAACCCCCTGAAAATCGACTTACAGCTCTGAAGACCAGACATCCATCCTCAAGAAAGTGGCAGAAGTCTTCATCCAACCGGGCCGAAGTCCTCTACGAAGCCGGGAGAAGTCTTCATCCAAGCCAGGCAAAGTGGTCCTCCAGATGGGCAGAAATCTTCATCCAGACAGCATCTTCTATCTTCATCCATCCGACGCGGATGACGTCACTTAAAGCAACCTTCATTCGTCTTTAGTCATCGGAAGAAGAGGATGCTTCGCGTCGGATGTCTTGAAGATGGAGCCGCTCTGCGTCGGATGGATGAAGATAGAAGATGCCATCTGGATGAAGACTTCTGCCACTTCGCCCGGCTTGGATGAAGACTTCTCCCAGCTTCATTGAGGACTTCGGCCTGGTTGGATGAAGACTTCTGCTGCTTCCTTGAGGATGGATGTCCGGTCTTCAGAACTGTAAGTCGATCTTCAGGGGGTTAGTGTTAGTTTTTTTTAAGGGTGTATTGGGTGGGTTTTATTTTTATTTTTTATTTTAGACTTTGGGCCGCAAAAGAGCTAACTGCCCTTTTAAGGGCAATGCCCATTCAAATGCCTTTTTCAGGTCAATGGGGAGCTTATGTTTTTTTAGATAGTATTTTATTTGGTGGGTTGGTTGTGTGGGTGGTGGGTTTTACTGTTGGGGGGTTGTTTGTATTTTTTTTACAGGTAAAAGAGCTGATTTCTTTGGGGCAATGCCCCGCGAAAGGTCCTTTTAAGGGCTATTGATAGTTTAGTTTAGGCTAGGGTTTTTTTTTTATTTTGGGGGGCTTTTTAATTTTGATAGGGCTATTAGATTAGGTGTAATTAGTTTAAAAATCTTGTAATTTGTTTATTAATTTTGGTAATTTAGTGGGGGGGTTTTGTACTTTAGCTAATTTAATTTAATTTATTTAATTGTTAATTTAGTTAATTTAATTTTAATTATAGTGTAGTGTTAGGTGTTCGTGTAACTTAGGTTAGGTTTTATTTGACTGCTATTTCTGAACAAAGGGGATCACAGAGAATCTTTTACAACCATTTGTGCCATAATTGCACAAGCTGTTTGTAAATAATTTCATTGAGAATCCTAAAATTGTGAAAAATGTAACGATTTTTTTTATTTGATCGCATTTGGCGGTTAAATGGTGGCATAAAATATACAAAAATGGGCCTAGATTAATACTTTGGGTTGTCTACTACACTACACTAAAGCTAAAATTAACCCTACAAGCTCCCTAATTAACCCCTTCACTGCTGGGCATATTACACGTGTGGTGCACAGCGGCATTTAACGGACTTCTAATTACCAAAAAGCAATGCCAAAGCCATATAAGTCTGCTGCTTCTGAACAAAGGGGATCCCAGAGAAGCATTTACAAACATTTGTGCCATAATTGCACAAGCTGTTTGTACATAATTTCAGTGAGAAACCTAAAGTTTGTGAAAAAGTTTGTGACAAAGTGAACAATTTTTTTTATTTGAGCGCATTTGGCTGTGAAATGGTGGCATGAAGTATAGCAAAATGGGCCTAGATCAATACTTTGGGTTGTCTACTAAAAAGTAATATATACATGTCAATGGATATTCAGGGATTCCTGACAGATATCAGTGTTCCAATGTATCACTAATTTTGAAAAATGGTTTGGAAATAGCAAAGTGCTACTTGTATTTATTGCCCTATAACTTGCAAAAAAAAAAAGCAAAGAACGTGTAAACATTGGGTATTTCTAAACTCAGGACAAAATGTAGAAACTATTTAGCATGGGAGTTTTTTGTTGGTTGTAGATGTGTAACAGATTTTGGGGGTCAAAGTTAGAAAAAGTGTGTTTTTTTCCATGTTTTCATCAAATGTTATCATTTTTTATAGTAAATTATAAGATATGATGAAAATAATGGTATCTTTAGAAAGTCCATTTAATGGAGAGAAAAACGGTGTATAATATGTGTGTGTACAGTAAATGAGTAAGAGGAAAATTAAAGCTAAACACAAAAACAGCAGATATGTAAAAATAGCCCTGGACCCAAACAGTCAGAATATTTTTTCTTTGTTCTCTTGGTATCTTTATTTGAAAAATCAAGCTTATAAGCGTAGGAGCTTTACCATTTTTGGTTTAGCACCTGGGTAGCGCTTGCTGATTTGTGTCTAAATGTAGCCAACAATCAGCAAGCACTACCCAGGTGCTGAACAAAAAATGGGCTGGCTTCTAAGCTTACATTCTTGCTTTTTCAAATAAAGATACCAAGAGAACAAAGAAAAATTGATAATAGGAGTAAATTAGAAAGCTGATTAACATTGCATGCTCTAATAGAATCATGAAAGTTTCATTTTTAATAGACTATCCCTTTAAGAAACACTAACATAGATAATGTGACGCACTGTACTATCTGACATGTATACTAATTTGAAGCATCAAATATTTGCCATTCAAACAGTGTTGAAGTACAATAGATTGTTTTCCATGTTGCTAAAATAAGTTTACACTTTTTTTCTGCAAATATTTTTCAGTAGCCAAACTCCAACCTCCAATTGCCTTATATGAAGGAGCCAATCTGGGCTTTAGTTTGCTAACTGCAAAGCTAGTCACTGTCATAAACTTTGCATAAAGTACATTTTTTTGCAGTTGCTATCTGCAGATAAATCCAATTAGTAACATATATTTAGCATGGTTAGCATTTATGTCAGCAGGGTACATTTCAAGTTCTGAGAATTTGAAATTGCTTAATTCAGCAAAACAAATAATGACCTTCCCTTTAATCATACCATTTGCATTTTTGCACTTTTAATATAGATCTTATTTTGTGGACACATAGGGGCCGATTTATTAAGATTCGGATGGACATGATCCGCTCTAACGAGCATGTCTGCTCAACATCGCTGAATGCCGACAGCATACGCTATCGACATTTAACATTGCACAAGCAATTCTGGTGAACTGCTTGTGCAATGTGGCCCCAATAGGCCACTAGCAGGGGTGTCAATTAACCCGATTGTGATAATATATAGATATAATATAATATGAAGTAATAAATAGCATCATTGTAGAACAATCATCCATTCAAAATTATATTATATTTAATTCCTTTTTCCTTATGATAACAATATTCAGTGTAATTATTTTTTATCAGGTAAAATAATGAAAGTAAATTAAATGATGAATAATGTTCCTGTACAATGTAGGATAATAATTTTAACTAAGTTTACAGTGCAGAGGATGAGGACCACTTTCTGATGCAGATACTGGGGACCCCCACACTGCAGGGGGAACACAGTTTACTGCCCCATTGCCACCTGAGGTGAGAACTCCCCATGATGTCACCATATGCTCATTAAGGGTTATACTTGTTAGTGAGTCTGCAGCTGGGGGAGAACATATCTCAACCCCCACACCAGGGACCTAGACTCCCAGTGTGAAAACTCTCTATAGCTTGAGACCGAGAAACATATTTCAGCATAGCTTGATTTTGTCTAACAGTGCTACAAAGTCTCTTCTAGAAGGCTAAATAGTGTTCTCCTCAAACTGCTATACTGATGCAGCAAAAGTGGCATAACCAATGTGCCACTTAAAAGGTGGAAGAGTTAAATAACCCTGGACTGATTTGTCCATGATGATTAGGAATCTCAACTCTCGCACATTTTTATTGCACAAGCACTTTGACGTGTACTGTTAAATGTGCACAGTGGATATTGCTTCTTAAATCCCAAATACGCCCGGACTGTTTCCCTTGGTGGGAACATTGTCCTCCCACTATTTGGTAAATGGGACCATTGTCCCTTTAGACTGCCGGGGACAAAAGAGTTTAAAGGGACAGTCTACTCCAGAATTGTTATTGTTTAAAAAGATAGATAATCCCTTTATTACCCATTCTCCACTTTTGTATAATCAACCCAGTAATTTTAATATACTTTTTACCTCTGTGATTATCTTGCATCTAAGCTTCTGCAGAATGCCCCCTTATTTTAGTTCTTTTGACAGATTTGCATTTTAGCTGAATCATAAATAACTCCACGGGAGTGAGCACAATGTTATCTATATGGCACACATGAACTAGTGCTGTCTAGCTGAGAACCACTTTCCAAATGCGGCCTTCAAGGGCTTAGAAGTTAGCATATGAGCCTACCTAGGTTTAGCTTTTTAAAGTAAATTTGATAATACAAGTAAATTAGACAGTTGTTTAAAATGGCATGCCCAGTCTGAATCATAAAAGTATAATTTTCACTAGACTGTCCCTTTATAGAGATTGTTTTGAATGCTAAAGAGTTATGTTCTGAATTGATGAAAAATTGGGCGCGATCAAATATACGGCGCAAGTTTCGGCGCAAGCGTGGGAACCTGTGCCGTCCGTAATTTCACCTTGCACATCGGGGTATTACATATACGGCGCCGGCATTTCCTAAGTGGCATAAGTCTGATAAACTATCGATGTTCAGAAATGAGCGTAAATACAGATTTCTGGAAATCGCTTTAGAAACTGCCGGGGCCTAAGAAAAGTAAAGAAAATAACAAATCTCCCGTAAAAGTCTAACACGCCTCACAAAAATAAGCCCAACACGTAAAACCCCTATATCCGCAACCCCCCCTCTCATTACTAATATTAAATGTATTAACCCCTAGACCGACAACCCCCCACAACGCAATATGCCTATTTAAACTATTAACCCCTATATCCGCCATCAAACCCACACCGCAAGTAATAACTAAATTATTAACCCCTAAAACCGCAAACCCCAACATCGCAAACTACCTATTAAAAATATTAACCCCTAATCCGACATTAACCAACAACGCAATACACCTAATCAAGTATTAACCCCTAAACCGCCATAGCCCACAAAGCAATAAACCTAATCAAGTATTAACCCCTAAACCGCCATAGCCCACAACGCAATAAACCTAATCAAGTATTAACCCCTAAACCGCCATAGCCCACAATGCAATAAACCTAACCCCCCCTAACCTAACACCCCCTAAATGAACTAAAATGACCTAATTTACAAAATACTAACGTTACTATTAAATGTAAAAAAAACTAACACTACTTAAAAAATAAAAATAAACTAAGTATAAATTAAAGGGGCAGTCTAATCAAAATTCAGGAGTAGACTGTCCCTTTAAGCAAGAATTAAAGAAAATAATAAAATCTAAGATTACAGAAAATAATAAAGAAAATTACAAAATTTTAAATAAATTACACCTAATCCCTATGAAAATAAAAAAGCCCCCCAAAATAAACTACCCATTGCCCTGAAAAGGGCATTTGTTGGGCATTGCCCTTAAAAGGGCTTTCAGCTCTTTTGCTGCCCACTATATCTAAATAAAATAAATCCCTCCAAAAAACCCTTAAAAAGCCTAAGTCTAACCCCCAAGTGGTCCTCACCTGTCCTGAAGTCCAGCAGAGAAGGTCCTGTTCCAGGCGGTGAAGTCTTCTTCCAAGCGGCGACCTCTTCTTTCTTCTTCCATGAACCAGCCGGCACGGAGGGCGGAGTTGAAGACCAGCCACTCTGGAACTGAAGACCGGCGACTCTGGAACTGAAGACCGGCGACCGCGGAGCCATGGAGCGTGGAGGATCCTCTTCATACGATCTCCGCCGTACACTGAATAGGAATTCAAGGTATGCAATTAAAAATGGCGTCCCTTGAATTCCTATTGGCTGATTTGAGCCTTCAAATTCAAATCAGCCAATCGGATGAGAGGTACTGAAATCCTATTGGCTGTTCAAATCAGCCAATAGGATAAGGGCTGTCGAAATCCTATTGGCTGATTTGAACAGCCAATAAGATTTCAGTAGCTCTCATCCGATTGGCTGATTTGAATTTGAAGGCTCAAATCAGCCAATAGGAATTCAAGGGACGCCATTTTTAATCGCGTACCTTGAATTCCTATTCAGTGTACGACGGAGATCGTATGAAGAGGATCCTTCACGGTCAATGGCTCCGCGGTTGCCGGTCTTCAGTTCCAGAGTCACCGGTCTTCAGTTCCAGAGTCGCCAGTCTTCAACTCTGCCCTCTGCTCCGCGTCTGCTGGTTCCTGGAAGAAGAAAGAATAGGTTGCCCCTTGGAAGAAGACTTCACCGCCTGGAACAGGACCTTCTCCGCTGGACTTCAGGACAGGTGAGGACCACTTGGGGGTTAGACTTAGGCTTTGTTAAGTGGTTTTTGGGGGGGATTTATTTTATTTAGATAGGGTGGGCAGTAAAAGAGCTGAATGCCCTTTTAAGGGCAATGCCCAACAAATGCCCTTTTCAGGGCAATGGGTAGTTTAGCGTTTTTAGTGGTATTTTTTTGGGGGGGGGGGGGTTGGTGGGTGGGGGGTTTACTGGTAGGGGGGGCTGTGTGTATTTTTTGTGCAAAAGAGCTGATTATCTTTGGACAATGCCCTGCAAAAAGTCCTTTTAAGGGCTACTGGTAGTTTATTAGATTAGGGGGTGTTTTTATTTTGGGGGGGCTTTTTTATTTTCATAGGGATTAGGTGTAATTTATTTAAAATTTTGTAATTTTCTTTATCTTAGATTTTATTATTTTCTGTAATTCTTGCTTAAAGGGACAGTTTACTCCTGAATTTTGATTAGACTGCCCCTTTAATTTATACTTAGTTTATTTTTATTTTTTAAGTAGTGTTAGATTTTTTTACATTTAATAGTAACGTTAGTATTTTGTAAATTAGGTAATTTTAGTTAATTTAAGGGGTGTTAGGTTAGGGGGGGTTAAGTTAGTGGGGGTTAGGTTAGGGGTTAGGTTTATTGTGTTGTGAGCTATGGCGGTTTAGGGGTTAATACTTGATTAGGTTTATTGCGTTGTGGGCTATGGCGGTTTAGGGGTTAATACTTGATTAGGTTTATTGCGTTGTGGGCTATGGCGGTTTAGGGGTTAATACTTGATTAGGTTTATTGCGTTGTGGGTTAATGGCGGATTAGGGGTTAATGGTTTTAATAGGTAGTTTGCGATGTTGGGGTTGGCGGATTTAGGGGTTAATAGACTTTATTAGTTATTGCGGTTGACAGATAGATAGACATTGCGCATGCGTTAGGTGTTAGTTTATTTTTGCAGGCATTTTCGGGAGTTACGGTGCTCCCATACTCAGCGCAAGGCTTGCTGCGGCTGCCTTTTATGGCGAGGTAAAAATGGAGTAGGATTTCTCCATTTTCGCCACGTAAGTCTTTGCACTGGATATTGGATACCGATTTGCGACGCGGTTCTATGTTAGCTTATGGGAGTTATAATTGTGGGCGACGGGTGACATATACGCGCGTAACTTGTTTGCTACGCCGTACAGGTATACCCCGCTCATACAGCGGGTTAGGGACCCGAGCCCCGCTGTAAAGTGAAAACCGCCTTAAAGTGAAACAAGGCAGTTTTAGCATTTTTTTCACTTGCCAGTGTGTTTAAAGACTTTAAAAAATGTTTAAACTAACATATATTAGGGGTGCACTAGTGCTAGGTTTAGTTTAACACTAGCACAGCACAGTATTCAATTAGGATTCAATAAATACTGTACCTGTAAAATAGTGACAATTACTGTAGTAAAAATTTGCCAGACTATAGCACTGAGACAGATTGCACTGTAATGCTGTAAACAGAGTGAACTAAGCATAACAAAATGGTGCCAGTCACTTTTCTTGCAATCTCACAATGATTACAGCACTGTATTAAAATCCTTGGAGGCTGAACTTCAGCTCCACAAAGCGCTGTATTAGCGAATCGCTGTAAAGTGAAGCGCTGTAAAGTGAGGTATACCTGTATATGTAATACCAAAATCACGTAAAATCTGGCGGCGGAGGATTTTGCGGGCGACGCTGCATATGTAATGGAGGCCATTGTTATTAAGAGCATAACAAATTAAGGTTTGCAGCGCAGACTTCAAGGAGCAGCACTTTCTGATACCTTTTTGGGATTCTTTTTTTCATAAATTAAATATGGTCAGAATTCATATTGGCCTAGATTACGAGTTTTGCGTTACTGTGGGGTACGGCTATTACCACAGAAAAATTGGCCATTGCGCTGGAATGACCGGTAACGCATATTAAGAGTTGTGGCGGTATAGCTATACCGCAAGCATTTTAGCCTGTAACGCAACGTCCATTCCGTACGCAAACAAAATTACGTTTGAGTGCAGGATTTTCCATAGCGTCGTATTACAGGTTGCGCGGTCTGGCTACAATGCTTGTGTTACAGCCTATACCGACACAATCCATTCTGCCATCTGAGACCAGTAGTTATAGATTTTGCAAAACAAAAATGTTTCATAAAACTCATAACTAAAATGTTACAAAGTATACTAACACCCATAAACTACCCATTAACCCCTAAACCGCCACCCTCCAGCTTTGCAAATACTATATTAAACGTATTAACCCTTAATCCGCCGCTCACCCACATAGCCAACACTAAAGAAAGCTATTAACCCCTAAACCGCCGGCCTCCGGCATCGCTACTATTATAATAGATCTATTAACCCCTAAACTGCCGGCCCCCCACATCGCTAATACTAAACTAAAGCTATTATTCCCTAATCTGCCGCCCACAAACATTGCGACTATAAAATAAACCTATTAACCCCTAATCCTCTGCCCACCAACATCGCTAACACTATACAAACCTTTTAACCCCTAATTTGTTGCCCATACACATCTCCAAAACTAAATAAATCTAGTAAATCCTAATCAGCCACTCCCCGACATCGCCGACACTAAATAAACCTATAAACACCTAAACCGCCAGGCAGCCCCCCACATCGTAACTAATAAACTAAACCTATTAACCCCTAAACCGCTGGCCCCCCACATCGCAAAACACTAAATTAAACTATTAACCCCTAAACCTAACACCCCCTAACTTTAAATTAAAAGTTACAATATAATTATCTTAAAAAAAATACCTTACCTGTGAAATTAAAAAAAACTATAAATTAACCTAAAATAACTATTATAATAAAATAAAAAAACTACCAATTAAAATTCCTAAATTACAGTACGAAAAAATAAAAAACATTACATTACAAAAAATAAAAAACACTAAAAATTACGAAAAATAAAAAACTCTAAGCTTACAAAAAAAAATAAAGAAAATTATAAAAAAAACAACCAATTACACCTAATAGCCCTTAAAAATAAGAAACCCCCACACAAAATAAAAACACTCCCTAACCTTCAATGAACTACCAATAGCCTTTAAAAGGGCCTTTTGTAGGGCATTGCCCTAAGTTAAACAGCTTTTTTACCTATAAAAAAATACAAAATCCCCCCAACAGTAAAACCCCCCACCCAACCAACCCCGCAAAATAAAAACCTAAAAGTCTAAATAAAACCTAAGCTACCCATTGCCCCTAGAGGGGCATTTGTATGGGCATCACTCTTAAAAGGGCATTCAGCTCTTTTACAGTGCCCATCCCTAATCTAAAAAAAAAAACACACAAAAAAAACACTAACCCCATAAAATCTACCAACGGTTCCAGAAGTCCAGACATCCATCTCCATCCAGGCAGCAAAAAGTCTTCATCCAGGCAGCGACAATGACATCCTGCATGGAGCATCCTCTTCATACGATCACCGCCGTACACTGAAGTTGAATGCAAGGTACCCATTTAAAAATGGCTTACCTTGCATTTCTATTGGCTGATTTGATTCTTCAAATTCAAATCAGCCAATAGGATGAGAGCTACTGAAATCCTATTGGCTGATTTGAACAGCCAATAGGATGAGAGCTACTGAAATCCTATTGGCTGATTTGAACAGCCAATAGGATGAGAGCTGTTGAAATCCTTTTGGCTGTTCAAACCAGCCAATAGGATTTCAGTAGCTCTCATCCTATTGGCTGTTTTGAACAGCCAATAGGATTTCAGTAGCACTCATCCTATTGGCTGATTTGAATTTCAACTTCAACTTCAGTGGACAGCAGTGATCGTATAAAGATGACGCTCCGCGCAGGATGTCATCTCCGGTCCTGGATAGCTCCACTCAGCGCCGCCGGGATGAAGATAGAAGACGCCCCCGCGATGGATGAAGATGTCTCCACCTGGATGAAGACTTCTCGCTGCATGTATGAAGATGAATGTCCGGACTTCAGGAGCCGTGAGTAGATTTTATGGGGTTAGTGTTAGTTTTTTGTTTGTTTTTTGGGGTGTTTTTTTTAGATTAGGGTTGGGCACTGTAAAAGAGCTGAATGCCCTTTTAAAGGGTAGTAAAATAGCTGAATGACCTTTTAAGGGCAATGCCCTTTAGGGGCAATGGGTAGCTTAGGTTTTATTTAGACAGGTTTTTTATTTTGAGGGGTTGGTTGTGTGGGGGGTTTTACTGTTGGGGGAACTTTGTATTTTTTCTACTCGATCGGGTTGATTTCCGGTGATGTCTGTCCGCCTGCTCAGAGCAGGCCGACAGGTTATGGAGCTGCGGGCTTTGTGACCGCTGCTTCATAACTAACTGCTGTTTCTGGCAAGCCTGCAGGCTCGCCATAAACCCGGGGCCTCAAGCTCCATTCGGAGCTTGATAAATATGCCCCATAGAATTTAATTTAAAATGGTGCGGACAGACATAACAAATCATGTCCGCCGCACATCGATAAATGCCGACAGCATACTCTGTCTGCATTTATTATTGCACCAGCAGTTCTTGTGATCTGCTGGTGCAATATCGCCCCCTGCAGGTTGGCCACTTGCAAGGGGTGTCAATCAACCGGATCGTATTGGATCGGGTTGATTATCGGAGATGTCTGTCCGCCACCTCAGAGCAGGCGGACAGGTTATGGAGCAGCGGTCTTTAGACCGCTGCTTAATAACTTCTGTTTCTGACAAGCCTTAATGAGCTTGATAAATATGCCCCATATAGTGAATATCAGAAATACCCAATACAAGAGGCTCTTAGTACCAAATGCACTCAGTTTTATCCTTGTAGATAGAAATGTTCCTAGATAGTGTCCAAGTAACATATGAGACAAAGTTGCAAGTGTGAATTAATTCAAATGTAGAATGCTGAGTGGGTAAAGTCATTCCTTAAAGTCACATGAAACCCAAAAAAAATATTTCATGATTTAGACAGAGCATACAATTTTAAACAACTTTCTAATTTACTTATATTATTTAATTTGCTTCCTTCTCTTGTTATTCTTTGCTGTAAGGTTTATCTAGGAAAGCTCAGGAGCAGCAAAGAACCTAGGTTCTTGCTGCTGATTGGTGGCTGCATATATATATACCGATTGTCATTGGCTCACCCATGTGTTCAGTTAGAAACCAGTAGTGCATTGCTGCTCCTTCAACAAATGATACCAAGAGAATGAAAAAATTTGATAATAGAAGTAAACTGGAAAGTTGTTTAAATTTGTATTTCTTACCTAAATCATGAAAGAAAAATTGTGTGTTTCATGTCCCTTTAAGCAAACAATCTTCATTGTATAACACATCATGCTGTTTTCCGATATAATGTTGCTAGCATCATATAACGATTACTATAACCAGCATTCATTTACTTGCCACTGAGATCCCTCATAAAGGTTTCCTTGTGTGTATCGATACAGGCTGATGCAAAGGTGTTGTCCAGCTTGGACTATCCCCACAAAAGGATAGCTGATACTGCCAGTGTATATATCTTTGTATAACAAAGATATCCTCATTAGTCACACTCCTGTGTTAAAGAGTCCTGCTAGATATGAGTCATAGCGTGACCACTAAGTGATTCAAAAGTGCTTCAAAGTATGCCGGTTGATGACGCATTTCACCCCTCCCACCAAGGGGTTTGGCCAGGGCTTCGTCAGATAATTGATTCAATTGCTGCCCATGCTTTTATAGGCTCCATCTTGCTTACTGAATACAAACTTTTAAAGGGATATATATGAATTCATAAACAATAAGAGGTGATCATGTTTATTTACAAATTATGTGGTGCCATTACATCATCATGGTATTTATACTAAATTAATATGACTATGTAATTGCTATTATTTAGAATGTAACAACAGTCTTTAATATATTTGCATTACTCGTTGGAAATGCTAATCAAGCATGCTTACATATATTGCATACCAATATGACTTTTTATGCATACATAACCACCCATATTAATAGCTGCTGACTGAATTATTCTATAAAAAAGCTGCATATTCCATTTTTTCATTTACCCCCTTAGGAGTCAATGTTTGCAACCTTTACATCCACTTGGCTTCATGTTGAAGAAGGATTCTATCAATGTTTCCCCCTCTTCTCTTTTCCCCAATGTGCTCAATTCCTATTACTTTAAGTCATGAATAGCTTGCCTCATGATAGGCTTCAAAATGTCTTGTCTTTGTTTTTTATATCATATCTATGCTCTCTCACTCTTTCCTTCAGTTCTCTACCAGTTTTTCCTATATAGAATTTTGGACATGAGCATTATAATAAATGCATCACTCCTGTAGTGTTACATGTTATCAACTGTTTATTTTATAGGTTTTAGAGAACATAGTGGAGAATATTTTTGTTTTTTGGATACTACTACAATAAGTACATGTACCACAAGGATGGCAACCTACTCTCTTCTGTTATAGTTCTAACCAGTTTTTATCTGGAGCACTACGCTCACATTCTGAGTGTACCAGTTTATCTCTAAGACTAGGTGCTCGCTTTGCAGTTTTGAGAAGACCTGAGGAGAGACTGTTACACAAGGATTTATCAGCTAATAGTATTGGCCAGTGTTTGGACATGATACTCCTAATTTTTCCCCAATGGCAGTTGTAGGGGGTTATTAGTCGAACATCATTTTGTTTTTCGTGTTGCTTATTCTTAGGCCTATATAGTAAATCCTGCCTACTTGTCTTACGTGCTCTAGTCTAGGCTTTTCTTATTGCTCTGTTAGAGTATCCCCTCTCTTTGAATCTACCTGCTAGTAGATATGTGCGATTCGTTTTGGATCGATTCGGAAATTCGTCCGAATTTGTTAAATTCGGAGATTCGGATCGATTCGAATTTACGAATTGAAATAGTGCAGAATCTCCGAATAAATCCGAATTAGTTCGGATTTATTCGGTAGATTCGGATGGCCATGGATTACACTAGTATTGTACAGTATATCAGGTTATATCACTCTGCTATGGGTTACACCTAATATACAGTACATAATACTAGTCTAATACACAGCATATCCCACCTAACACATACCGAAATTCCAAATTTCCGGACCAAACCAAATTGAATCAAACCGAATCCAGCCGAATTTATTTGAATCCGAATGAATCCAAAGAGAATCCGAAATGAATTAATTCAAATTTTTACGAATTCGAATTGATCCAAATCAAAATTTGAAAAAATCTGAATCGATCCGAAACAAATTTTTCGATCATGCACAAGTCTACCTGCTAGTTCCTGTGCTTGTGTCTCAAAAGAGGTTTCAGTAGAACAGTTCCTTTTGAGCCTTTAGAACTGTCCCACTGGAATGCCTCCCTTTAGATTCTCAGGATGATGACTGGTGGCATGGAGAAGGCTATTAGTTGCTGTATCTTTTCTATAGACTTCAGTTGGGATATATCCATTTTGTTTCTTAATCTTAAGATCCAGAAAAGTGATCTCATCTCTACTGATTTTGGGAAGTGAGCAAAATGTTATATTTATTATTATTCAGTTTAAATACAAAATCCACTGCTTCTTCCTCCTTACCATCTCATAGTACTAGGATATTATCAACATAGCGCAGTCATAGGAGGACATGCTTATCCGCCCACTTACTCATGCCATGGAACACTTCTTGCAGTTCCCAAAGGCCAAGATGAAGACAGGCATAAGTGGGTGCGCATGTCATTCCCATAGCTGTGCCCCTTAACTGTCCATAGAATTTACCATCAAACCCAAACATTTTAGCAGATTAAAAATTAATTCTGTGTGTTGTTGATACTCCTCATCTCCAAAAAATGTCTGACTGCATCTAGCCCTACATCATGTGGGATCGAGGAGTAAAGAGACTCAACATCCAAATCTACAAAGACAGTGCTGTCACTAAGTTTAATGTTATACAGTTTATGTAACACATCAATTGTATCTTGCACATAGGATGTTAATGCTGGTAGGAATGGTCATAAAAACTCATCTACGTATTTGCTGATACCTTCAGTTGGACCTCCTATGCCTGATACAATCGGTCTTCCCGGGGGATTCTCAAGATTTTTGTGGAACTTTGGGGTACAGTAGAAAGTAGGGGTGATTGGGAACTTTTTATACATATAGTTAAATTCCTTATGAGATATAAGACCTGATTGTCTTGCCTCATTTAACAGAAATAGTAATTCATTGCATGATCTCTCAAAATACAATCTCTGGACTATAGCATATTGTGAGGGATCATTCAAGATTCTTTTTACTTGTTGTATATAGAATTCCTGATCCATTATCACCACGTTCCCACCCTTATCAGACAGTTTATGACATTGTCTGTAAATGTAGAAAGTTCAGAAGGATTCGGTCGTTCCACCCCCCTCTGGGCCTCCTGTTCCTGCCTCTCCCGGGACACTTGACTCAATTGCTGCTCTTATATTGGGAGTGTTTTTATCTTGCCTGTATCAGAGTTATCTGTTCCTGAGTCATAAGAACCTCTAGTGTATGTTGAATTTCTGTATACATTAATGTGGCCTTTTTTAAGGTCTTCCTGGTCTCTCTTAAGTTTACATCTCTTACAAAATTTAATTTCTGTCTGTAGTTTGTCACTGTTTTTATGTTATGGGTTTTGGGGGGTGTTTGGATAATACACTCTATAAATAATTAAATCTGAGATTTATATATTTTTCAACAGTTTTTTGTGTTGCCTGTGTCATTCATTAGCAGTGTAAGTATTTATTACTGCTCTTTCTGTTTAATCTATTAGCCCTTACTTTTTTGACTGCAAGCACACTGATTCAAATTAATTGTATATGCGAGTTTAGGAGTGCTACATTTTGGTATATTTTAGTCTAACCTACAGTTTATTTGAATTGAGCTTTTTGTTTTTCATTTACTCATTTATACTTGGATTCCTATTTGTAATACAACAGAATACAATTACATGCAATAGATCACACTGTTTCCTCTAAAAAAAAAAATCCCTTCAGCACTCAAGCTATTGTCAGTCCTTACGACCTTAGTAATATTAATGTGAGATGTTAATACTTAATATCAAAGATACATTATTCAAATGTTAAAATTAAATTAGATTTTTTCCTTTGGCTATGAGCTTCGAATGTAGGGCTACAGTTCACTTAATATGGATGAGCCATTATACTTCTGAATAGACTACTGTAGCAGATTATGCTTTTTGATGGAAAGTTGACATATGATTTTTCTACTCTTTCATGTGCAGTGCATTTGCATGATTATATTATCTAGTTAGGGAACATTTTAAAATTATGAAGCTGTCTTCTACAGGAACAGAAAATTAATTTCCTATAACATAAATGAGTTAATTTTCTACCTAATAGATTAATACAATTTTTTATTAAGAAAGAAAGAAATAATGAGCACTGCATATGCAATAAACCTATTTAGGGCTATATTACAAGTGGCGCACTATTTAGTGACCACGCTAACTTTTTTTCTCCAAAGACTAAAGGAGCACGCTGTTACAAAAAAACTAACACTTGTTAACCCGCTCAAATGTTAACCCAACACAACGTAAGGCCTACAGTGCTAAACCCGAGGGTAGTTATGAACATTTGACATACCAATGTTCTTTACATGAATATATGCAGGTATAGATATATATATACAGATATGTATACGAATATATATTTAAAAAGACTACAAACATTTTCTACTATGTGAAGAACATTGGAATGTAAAATAATTACAGTAAACAGACAGTAAAACACATTAAAAAATATTAAAATGTATGTTTTTAAGGTATTTGAGTGGAAAGGGCTCCATACCAAAGTGTATATATGTGTATATACAGCATGTATATAAATGTGTATATAAATAAATAAATACAGATGTGTATATATACATATATGCACATGTGGTGTCGGAATTTTACTTTCCTCTCGTTGCACCATTCAACAAATACAGTCCTTCTCTTCCCTCACATTTTCCTCATTCGAAACCCACATGATTTGCTTATTCTCTCCCCTCTCTATACATGTTGCAGTCATATACCACCCTCCCTGGCTCCTCAACTCAATTTCTAGATAACTTTGCTGCCTGGATACCTTAGGCAGACACCCCTGCCTTCATTCTTGGTGACTTAAACCTCCCTGTTGACAATCCCACTGCCTCCTCTGCAAAACAACTTCTGCAACTAACTTCCTCTTTCGGCCTGTCACAATGGACTGACTCTCCCACTCACAAAGATGATCACTCCCTTAATCTGATTTCCATTTATCAATGCACTCAAACTTCACAAACTTCCCTTTTCCTCTTTCTGACCATAATTTTCTCACTTTTAACATCACATCACATCCCTCCCTACAACTCTCCCATTTTCTACCCTCACACCAAACTTCACAAAAACATTAAGTCATTAGATCAGCAACAGCTCGCTAGCTCTCTCAAACCTCTCCTCTCTTATTCCACCCTTACATCAGTGCTTGACAATCTGGCCCCTCCTACCATAGTTCGGAAAGCACACACTCATCCTCAGTCCTGGCATATTTCTCTGACACGGTACCTATGCAGATGTTACCGTACTGCTGAGTGACACTGGAAAAAGCCTCGGAGTTCAGCTGACATTCTTCAATACAACTTCATCTTGAACTATTACTATTCTGCCCATAATATTTATAATCAACATTACTTCTCTAATCTTATCTCTACTCTTTCTTCAAACCCAAACCTAACCACCCAAACCAAACCTCCACTTTCAATACTCATCTCTGCCCACCATACCTCCTAATACAACTTCTCTCTCAGCTCAAGATTTTGCCAGCCACTTCAATAACAAAATCGACTCCATCACAAATTAAATTAGCTCTCAACATACTACCAGTCTCCCACCCCCTCAAAAGCTCCCAATCATTCAAAACCCACATAGCCATAAATTTAGCTCTTTCGCCCCTGTTACTAAGGAATTATTTTCTGCCCTTATGCTGTCCTCTCACCTCCCTACCTGTCCCCTCAACCCCATCCCCTCACAGCTACTGCCCTCCATCTCTTCTACCCTTACCTCTATACTCACACACATTTTCAACCTCTCCCTCAGCACCGGTATATTTCCCTTATCTCTAAAACATGCACTTTTCACACCTAGGGGGGTAGTTATCAAGCCATCTACTTTACCTGCCTTCGCCGGTTCACTACGCCCGCCTAAGCTCGCCTACCATCGCCGCCGCGGACCTTCAAAATTTCGCATAAGTTATCAAAAAAGCTGTCAAAAAGCCGCGCACCAAGTACGGGGCGATGAGCAGCGGACTGTGAGAGTTATCACTCATCTGATCTCGCTGCTCTTCGGCTTTTTGACAGCTTTATTGCTAGCCTGTCACTAAGCACCCACACTAAATATACTGTTCTACCCCCTATACCGGCGCCCCCGGAGCCCCCCGCAACTCAATAAAGTTATTAACCCCTAAACCGCCGCTCCTAGACCCCGCCGCAACTCTTATAAATGTATTAACCCCTAAACCGCAGCTCCCGGACACCGCCGCCACCTACATTATACCTAGTAACCCCTATCCTGCCCCCCCTATACCGCCACCACCTATAATAAAGTTATTAACCCCTATCCTGCGGATCCCGGACCTCGTCGCAACTAAATAAATAGTTTAACCCCTAAACCGCCGCTCCCGGACCCCGCCGCAACCTATATTAAACGTATTAACCCCTAATCTGCCCCCCTACACCGTCGCTACCTACAATAAATTTATTTACCCCTATTCTGCCCCCCCTACACCGCCGCCACTGTAATAAAATTATTAACCCCTAAACCTAAGTCTAACACTAACCCTAACACCCCCTAACTTAAATATTAATTAAATAAATCTAAATAATATTTCTCTTATTAACTAAATTAATCCTATTTAAAACTAAGTACTTACCTTTAAAATAAACCCTAATATAGCTACAATATAAATAATAATTATATTGTAGCTATCTTAGGATTTATTTTTATTTTACAGGCAACTTTCAATTTATTTTAACTAGGTACAATAGGTATTAAATAGTTATTAACTATTTAATAGCTACCTAGTTAAAATAAAGAGAAATTAACCTGTAAAATAAAAACTAACCTAAGTTACAATTGCACCTAACACTGCACTATACTTTAATAAATTATTCCTATTTAAAACTAAATACTTACCTGTAAAATAAACCCTAAGGCCTAGATTTGGAGTTTGGCGGTAGATGGGCTGTTAACGCTACGCAGGCTTTTTTCTGGCCGCACCATAAAATTAACTCTGGTATCGAGAGTTCAAAAAAATGCTGCGTTAGGCTCCAAAAAAGGAGCGTAGAGCATTTTTACCGCAAATGCAACTCTCGATACCAGAGTTGCTTACGGACGCGGCCAGCCTCAAAAACGTGCTCGTGCACGATTCTCCCATAGGAAACAATGGGGCTGTTTGAGCTGAAAAAAAACTAACACCTGCAAAAAAGCAGCGTTCAGCTCCTAACGCAGCCCCATTGTTTCCTATGGGGAAACACTTCCTACGTCTGCTCCTAACACTCTAACATGTACCCCGAGTCTAAACACCCCTAACCTTACACTTATTAACCCCTAATCTGCCGCCCCCGCTATCGCTGACCCCTGCATTATATTATTAACCCCTAATCTTCCGCTCTGTAAACCGCCGCAACTTACATTATCCCTATGTACCCCTAATCTGCTGCCCTAACACCGCCGACCCCTATATTATATTTATTAACCCCTAACCTGCCCCCCACAACGTCGCCGCCAGCTACTTACAATAATTAACCCCTAATCTGCCGACCGCAAAGCGCCGCCACCTACGTTATCCTTATGTACCCCTAATCTGCTGCCCCTAACACCGCCGACCCCTATATTATATTTATTAACCCCTAATCTGCCCCCCTCAACGTCGCCGACACCTGCCTACACTTATTAACCCCTAATCTGCCGAGCGGACCTGAGCGCTACTATAATAAAGTTATTAACCCCTAATCCGCCTCACTAACCCTATCATAAATAGTATTAACCCCTAATCTGCCCTCCCTAACATCGCTGACACCTAACTTCAATTATTAACCCCTAATCTGCCGACCGGAGCTCACCGCTATTCTAATAAATGTATTAACCCCTAAAGCTAAGTCTAACCCTAATACTAACACCCCCCTAAATTAAATATAATTTTAATCTAACAAAATTAATTATCTCTTATTAAATAAATTATTCCTATTTAAAGCTAAATACTTACCTGTAAAATTAATCCTAATATAGCTACACTATAAATTATAATTATATTGTAGCTATTTTAGGATTTATATTTATTTTACAGGTAACTTTGTATTTATTTTAACCAAGTACAATAGCTATTAAATAGTTAAGAACTATTTAATAGTTACCTAGTTAAAATAATAACAAAATTACCTGTAAAATAAGTCCTAACCTAAGTTACAATTAAACCTAACACTACCCTATCAATAAATTAATTAAATAAAATACCTACAATTACCTACAATAAAACCTAACACTACACTATCAATAAATAAATTAAATACAATTTCTACAAATAACTACAATTACATAAACTAACTAAAGTACAAAAAATAAAAAAGAACTAAGTTACAAAAAATAAAAAAATATTTACAAACATAAGAAAAATATTACAACAATTTAAAACTAATTACACCTACTCTAAGCCCCCTAATAAAATAACAAAGACCCCCAAAATAAAAAAATGCCCTACCCTATTCTAAATTAATAAATTTAAAAGCTCTTTTACCTTACCAGCCCTGAACAGGGCCCTTTGCGGGGCATGCCCCAAGAAATTCAGCTCTTTTGCCTGTAAAAAAAAACATACAATACCCCCCCCCCCAACATTACAACCCACCACCCACATACCCCTAATCTAACCCAAACCCCCCTTAAATAAACCTAACACTAAGCCCCTGAAGATCATCCTACCTTGTCTTCACCATACCAGGTTCACCGATCGGTCCAGAAGAGCTCCTCCGATGTCCTGATCCAAGCCCAAGCGGGGGGCTGAAGAGGTCCATGATCCGGCTGAAGTCTTCATCCAAGCGGGCCAGAAGAGATCTTCCATCCGATTGAAGTCTTCATCCAAGCGGCATCCATCCGGAGCGAAGCGGCAGCATCCTGAAGACCTCCACCGCGGAACATCCATCCTGGCCGACGACTGAACGACGAATGACGGTTCCTTTAAATGACGTCACCCAAGATGGCGTCCCTCGAATTCCGATTGGCTGATAGGATTCTATCAGCCAATCGGAATTAAGGTAGGAATATTCTGATTGGCTGATGGAATCAGCCAATCAGAATCAAGTTCAATCCGATTGGCTGATCCAATCAGCCAATCAGATAGAGCTTGCATTCTATTGGCTGATCGGAACAGCCAATAGAATGCGAGCTCAATCTGATTGGCTGATTGGATCAGCCAATCGGATTGAACTTGATTCTGATTGGCTGATTCCATCAGCCAATCAGAATATTCCTACCTTAATTCCGATTGGCTGATAGAATCCTATCAGCCAATCGGAATTCGAGGGACGCCATCTTGGGTGACGTCATTTAAAGGAACCGTCATTCGTCGTTCAGTCGTCGGCCAGGATGGATGTTGCGCGGTGGAGGTCTTCAGGATGCTGCCGCTTCGCTCCGGATGGATGCCGCTTGGATGAAGACTTCAATCGGATGGAAGACCTCTTCTGGCCCGCTTGGATGAAGACTTCATCCGGATCATGGACCTCTTCAGCCCCCCGCTTGGGCTTGGATCAGGACATCGGAGGAGCTCTTCTGGACCGATCTGTGAACCTGGTATGGTGAAGACAAGGTAGGATGATCTTCAGGGGCTTAGTGTTAGGTTTATTTAAGGGGGGTTTGGGTTAGATTAGGGGTATGTGGGTGGTGGGTTGTAATGTTGGGGGGGGGTATTGTATGTTTTTTTTACAGGCAAAAGAGCTGAATTTCTTGGGGCATGCCCCGCAAAGGGCCCTGTTCAGGGCTGGTAAGGTAAAAGAGCTTTTAAATTTATTAATTTAGAATAGGGTAGGGCATTTTTTTATTTTGGGGGTCTTTGTTATTTTATTAGGGGGCTTAGAGTAGGTGTAATTAGTTTAAAATTGTTGTAATATTTTTCTTATGTTTGTAAATATTTTTTTATTTTTTGTAACTTAGTTATTTTTTATTTTTTGTACTTTAGTTAGTTTATGTAATTGTAGTTATTTGTAGAAATTGTATTTAATTTATTTATTGATAGTGTTTATTGTAGGTAATTGTAGGTATTTTATTTAATTAATTTATTGATAGGGTAGTGTTAGGTTTAATTATAACTTAGGTTAGGACTTATTTTACAGGTAATTTTGTTATTATTTTAACTAGGTAACTATTAAATAGTTCTTAACTATTTAATAGCTATTGTACCTGGTTAAAATAATTACAAAGTTGCCTGTAAAATAAATATTAATCCTAAAATAGCTACAATATAATTATAATTTATAGTGTAGCTATATTAGGATTAATTTTACAGGTAAGTATTTAGCTTTAAATAGGAATAATTTATTTAATAAGAGTTAATTAATTTCGTTAGATTTAAATTATATTTAAGTTAGGGGGGTGTTAGTGTTAGGGTTAGACTTAGCTTTAGGGGTTAATCCATTTATTATAGTAGCGATGAGCTCCGGTCGTCAGATTAGGGGTTAATAATTGAAGTTAGGTGTCGGCGATGTTAGGGAGGGCAGATTAGGGGTTAATACTATTTATGATAGGGTTAGTGAGGCGGATTAGGGGTTAATAACTTTATTATAGTAGCGCTCAGGTCCGCTCGGCAGATTAGGGGTTAATAAGTGTAGGCAGGTGTCGGCGACGTTGAGGGGGGCAGATTAGGGGTTAATAAATATAATATAGGGGTCGGCGGTGTTAGGGGCAGCAGATTAGGGGTACATAAGGATAACGTAGGTGGCGGCGCTTTGCAGTCGGCAGATTAGGGGTTAATTATTGTAAGTAGCTTGCGGCGACGTTGTGGGGGGCAGGTTAGGGGTTAATAAATATAATACAGGGGTCGGCGGGGTTAGGGGCAGCAGATTAGGGGTACATAAGTATAACGTAGGTGGCAGTCGGCAGATTAGGGGTTAAAAAAATTTAATCGAGTGGCGGCGATGTGGGGGGACCTCAGTTTAGGGGTACATAGGTAGTTTATGGGTGTTAGTGTACTTTAGGGTACAGTAGTTAAGAGCTTTATGAACCGGCGTTAGCCCAGAAAGCTCTTAACTCCTGCTTTTTTCCTGCGGCTGGAGTTTTGTCGTTAGAGCTCTAACGCTCACTTCAGAAACGACTCTAAATACCGGAGTTAGGAAGATCCCATTGAAAAGATAGGATACGCAATTGACTTAAGGGGATCTGCGGTATGGAAAAGTCGCGGCTGAAAAGTGAGCGTTAGACCCTATTTTGAGTGACTCCAAATACCGGCGGTAGCCTAAAACCAGCGTTAGGAGCCTCTAACGCTGGTTTTCACGGCTAACGCCGAACTCTAAATCTAGGCCTAAGATAGCTACAATGTAATTAATAATTACATTGTAGCTATTTTAGGATTTATGTTTATTTTACAGGTAACTTTGTATTTATTTTAGCTAGTTAGAATAGTTATTAAATAGTTATTAACTATTTAATAACTACCTAGCTAAAAGAAATACAAAATTACCTGTAAAATAAATCCTAACCTAAGTTACAATTAAACCTAACACTACACTATCATTAAATTAATTAAATAAATTAGCTACAAATAACTACAATTAAATACAATTAAATAAACTAATTAAAGTACAAAAAATAAAAAAGCTAAGTTACAAAAAATAAAAAAAATAAGTTACAAACATTTTAAAAAATATTACAACAATTTTAAGCTACTTACACCTAATCTAAGCCCCCTAATAAAATAACAAAGCCCCCCAAAATAAAAAAATGCCCTATATCTATTCTAAATTAAAAAGTTACCAGCTCTTTTACCTTACCAGAGTCATCCAAGATGGTGTCCCTTCAATTCCGATTGGCTGATAGGATTCTATCAGCCAATCGGAATTAAGGTAGGAAAAATCTGATTGGCTGATTGAATCAGCCAATCAGATTGAAGTTCAATCCGATTGGCTGATCCAATCAGCCAATCAGATTGAGCTCACATTCTATTGGCTGTTCCGATCAGATTGAACTTCAATCTGATTGGCTGATCCAATCAGCCAATCAGATTTTTCCTACCTTAATTCCGATTGGCTGATAGAATCCTATCAGCCAATCGGAATTGAAGGGACGGCATCTTGGATGACGTCCCTTAAAGGAACCTTCATTCAGTCGTCGGCCATCGGAGATGAAGGATGTTCCGTGTTGGCAGGATGAAGATGGATTCGGAAGAAAGAAGATTGAAGATGCCGCTTGGAAGATGACATCGCCCGGTTGGAAGACCTCTTCAGTGCCGCCTAGATGATGACTTCATCGGATGGAAGACTTCTTCAGCGCCCCTTGGATGATGACTTCTGCCGCTATGGATCTCCTCTTCGGTTCCATCGGTGGTCGGCTGGCTGAAGACGACTCAAGGTAGGATGATCTTCAGGGGGTAGTGTTAGGTTTGTTTAAGGTTTTTTTTTTTATTGATTAGGGGTATGTGGGTGGTGGGTTTTAATGTTGGGGGGGTTGTATTTTTATTTTACAGGCAAAAGAGCAGAATTCTTTGGGGCATGCCCCGCAAAAGGCCCTTTTAAGGGCTGGTAAGGTAAAAGAGCCGGTAACTTTTTAATTTAGAATAGGGTAGGGCATTTTTTTTATTTTGGGGGGCCTTAGATTAGGTGTAAGTAGCTTAAAATTGTTGTAATATTTTTTAAATGTTTGTAACTTATTTTTTTTATTTTTTGTAACTTAGCTTTTTTTATTTTTTGTACTTTAGTTAGTTTATTTAATTGTATTTAATTGTAGTTATTTGTAGCTAATTTATTTAATTAATTTAATGATAGTGTAATGTTAGGTTTAATTGTAACTTAGGCTAGGATTTATTTTACAGGTAATTTTGTATTTCTTTTAGCTAGGTAGTTATTAAATAGTTAATAACTATTTAATAACTATTCTAACTAGCTAAAATAAATACAAAGTTACCTGTAAAATAAAATAGCTACAATGTAATTATTAATTATATTGTAGCTATCTTAGGGTTTATTTTACAGGTAAGTATTTAGTTTTAAATAGGAATAATTTATTAAAGTATAGTGTAGTGTTAGGTGTAATTGTAACTTAGGTTAGTTTTTATTTTACCGGTAAATTTCTCTTTATTTTAACTAGGTAGCTATTAAATAGTTAATAACTATTTAATAGCTATTGTACCTAGTTAAAATAAATTGAAAGATGCCTGTAAAATAAAAATAAATCCTAAGATAGCTACAATATAATTATTATTTATATTGTAGCTTTATTAGGGTTTGGTAAGTATTTAGTTTTAAATAGGATTAATTTAGTTAATAAGAGAAATATTATTTAGATTTATTTAATTAATATTTAAGTTAGGGGGGTGTTAGGGTTAGTGTTAGATTTAGGATAAGGGGTTAATAATTTTATTACAGTGGCGGCGGTGTAGGGGGGGCAGGATAGGGGTTAATAAATTTATTATAGGTGGCGGCGGTGTATGGGGGGGCAGGATAGGGGTTAATCAATTTATTACAGCTGGCGACGGTGTAGGGGGGGGCAGATTAGGGGTTAATAAGTTTAATATAGGTTGCGGTGGGCTCCGGAAGCGGCAGTTTAGGGGTTAATAGGTATTATGTAGGTGGCGGTGGGCTCCAGGAGCAGCGGTTTAGGGGTTAATAAGTTTATTAAAGTGGCGGTGGGCTCCGGGAGCAGCGGTTTAGGGGTTAACATATTCATTATAGTTGCGGCGGTTTAGGGGTTAATCAGTTTATTAGAGTAGCGGTGGGGTCCGGGAGCGGCGGTTTAGGGGTTAATATATATATTATAGTTGCGGCGGGCACCGGGAGCAGCGGTTTAGGGGTTAACATATTTAGTATAGCTTGCGGTGGGCTCCGGGAGCGGCGGTTTAGGGGGTATTACCTTTATTTAGTTGCGGCAGTGTAGGGGGGGGCTGATTAGGGGTGTTTAGACTCGGGGTACATGTTAGGGTGTTAGGTGTAGACATCTCCCATAGGAATCAATGGGATGTCTGGCAGCAGCGAACATGAACTTTCGCTATGGTCAAACTCCAATTGATTCCTATGGGATCCGCCACCTCCAGGGCGGCGGTTTGAAAACCAGGTACGCTGGGCCGGAAAAGTGCTGAGCGTACCTGCTAGTTTTTTGATAACTAGCAAAAGTATTCAGATTGTGCCGCACTTGTGTGCGGAACATCTGGAGTGACGTAAGAATCGATCTGTGTCGGACTGAGTCCGGCGTATCAAAGCTTACGTCACTAAACTCTACTTAGGCGAATCAGCCTCGCCACAAATACGCTGCAGAAATTCCAGCGTATTTGAGGTTGACGGCTTGATTACTAGGGGCCCTATCCTCAAAAAACTTCTCGATCCAACCTCTCCATACAACTACCGCCCTATTTCCCTACTCCCTCTTGCCCTGTGTCACTAACTGTCTTTTTCATATCTCATCCTGGATGTCTTCTCACTACCTTAAGCTAAATCTCTCCAAAACTGAGCTCCTTATTTTCCCCCCTTCTTTCAAAATCTCTACCCCCCATTTCTCTATAACTGTTGATAACTCCATCTTTACCTTACCCCACATGCCCTATGTCTTGGGGTCACACTTGCCTAAGATCTTTCTTTCACTCCTCACATTCAGTCCTTGGCTAAAACCTGCTGCTTCCACCTTTAAAAACATCTCTAAAATTGGACATTTCCTTACACAAGACACAACTAAGATTTTAATCCACACTCTTATACTTTCCCGCCTCGACTACTGCAACTCCATCCTCTCTGGTCTCCCTAGCTGCCACCTAGTTCCTTTACATTCCATAATGAATGCCTCTTCCAGGCTCATCTTCCTTACGCGTCTCTCGTCTTCTGCTGCACCTCTCTGCCAATCCCTTCACTGGCTTCCTCTTGCTTCCAGGATTAAACAAAAAATTCAGCCCTCAACTGCACTGCTCCCCCATATATCTTAGACCTTGTCTCCAGATACTCTACCTTAGCTCTACTCACAATATCCTACTCTCCACCTCTTTTGTTAGCTCCTCACATTCCCATTTACAGGAGTTCTCCTGACTGGCCCCCATCTTGTGGAACTCTCTGCCTCTCTCCCCAAGACTCTCCCCTAGTTTTGAAAGCTTCTACACTCCCTAAAGACTCTACTGTTCAAGGATACATACAACCTACAATAACCTTTCATAACCCCAGTTCTTCTCCTTCTTTGTTATCCCCTTGAACCCCTTAGCATGTAAGCCTTTTAGCCCAGCTGTTTGTAGATGACCTTTATAAAAGGCAACTACAACAGTGCAACTCAGCATTTGATCCCTATAAATGTTATCTTGTGTACCGCCAATGTTTATAGTGCTGCGGAATCTGTTGGCGCTTTACAAATACTTGATCATAATAATATATATACACACATAAACATATGTAGATATATATATATATATATATATATATATATATATATATCACTTTCCATTCAAATACCTTGTCACATACCATATACCTTTTAGCCTTTATAAAAAATATGTATTCATATTTATATAAATAATGATATCAGATAGTTTATATATGAATTTAATAGTTTATTTTAATGTATTAAAGTTGTATTTGGTGCACTTTTTTTTTTAACTCTTTATGCTAGGAGGCCTATTTATCAAGCCGTCAACTGCAAATACGCTGGAATTCCGCAGCGTAATTTTGGCAAACCTGATTTGACATATTTATCAAAGCCTACAGACCGGCAAAAGTTGAAATTTGTGATGTAACATACGATCCGCCAGTCTTAGTCCGACACAGATTGATGTTTACGTCATTGCAGATGCTCCAAATACAAATTCGTCACTCTCTGACAACTTTTGCTAGATTAGGCAGATTAGGGGTTAATAAGTATAATGTAGGTGGCGGCGGTGGCGAGGGCGGCAGATTAGGGGTTAATAAGTGTAATGTAGGTGTCAGTGATGTAGGGGGCAGCAGATTAGGGGTGTTTAGACTCAGGGTTTATGTTAGGGTGTTCGGTGTAAACATAACTTTTCTTTCCCCATAGGAATTAATGGGGCAACGTTACGGAGCTTTACGCTCCTTTATTGCAGGTGTTAGGCTTTTTTTTTAGCCGGCTCTCCCCATTGATGTCTATGGGGAAATCGTGCATGAGCAAGTAGATCCAGCTCAAAGCAGCGCTGGTATTTGAGTGTGGTATGGAGCAATTTTACTCAACGCTCACATATTGCCTGCTAATGCTGGGTTTATGAAAACCTGTAATAGCAGCGCTATAGGGAGGTGAGCAGTGGAAATAACTTGCAAGTTAGTACCGAGCC
The DNA here is from genome assembly GCF_027579735.1 of Bombina bombina. Lineage (NCBI taxonomy): Eukaryota > Metazoa > Chordata > Amphibia > Anura > Bombinatoridae > Bombina > Bombina bombina. The sequence goes on along the minus strand of NC_069500.1, from coordinate 725,078,162 downwards.
GTTCTTACCGCAAAACTCGTAATCTAGCCGTTAGTTAGTTGCGGTGGGCTCCGGGAGCAGAGGAGAGGGGTTAATACATTTCGTTAGTTGCGTGGGCTCCGGGAGCGGAGGGATAGGGGTTAAACATTTTAGTATATTTGCAGTGTTTAGTGACAGGGTATAAATAAAGTTGGGAAAAAGCTGAATAGCAGCGAGATCGATAACTGTTAGTTAACAACGTCCGCTGCTCATCTCCCCGTACTAGGTGCGCAGCTTTTTGACAGCTTTTGATAAATATGGAGATCGTATTCAGGTCCGCGGCCGCGATGTTAGGCAATTTTAGGTGAGCGTATTGGTGCCATTGAATGCAGCATAGTTGACGGCTTTAAAAATAGGCCTCTAGGTCTCCACTAGCACAAACCCAATGTGTGCAAATTTTGTTTGCACTTATGCTTTTTGTATTCTACCATGTGGCAGATGTAGCCACTATAAATAGCAACTACATGAAAGTGTCAATTGGGTAAGGTATAAAAAGACATAGGGCTCCATGTACTAACCGGCGGGTGGACAGCTTCTCGACTCACAAAGCTGTCTGCCCACCTTCTGTTGATCCGCTTCCCGTATGTATCATTAAACACTCATTGGAGTGTGTAATGCCCTCCCCTTCATTTACGCGACCAATCGTGCGACTGAAGGGACTGTCAATTACCGAGAGCAAGCAGGCGTAGGGTGTAAGAAGTAGCGGTCTAATTACCGCTGCTTCTTACATTGCGGGAAGCAAGCTCGCATATGCGAACCTGCCCTACAAGGTCTCTGGAGCAGCTTTCGCTGCTTCGTACATGGAGCCCATACTCTTGGTTTTGCCAGTAACTTTCTATTGGAGTTGTAAACATAACCAGGATATATATGGCCAGTAACCATAATTTTCTGTAAATTACATTTTTAATATAGAGAAAGACATCCAGAAAGATGTTTAAATGCAGGTTTAGGCACAATGTGGAAATCTCTCTTTTACTTGAGTTTTGGGATAAAGCAGATGTAAATTAAAGTTTGGGATAAAGCATGAGTAAAAGAAATTAACATTTAGGGCTAGATAACTAGTGCAGTGTTATCAATAGTGCAGGATGCACTAACAATGCCCTATACTTTTCATGGCTAGCACAAGGAGCTCTAGTAGCTTGCTCATTGCACTCACATTACTAGGGGTGAGTGTTCTCTGCAATCAAAAATACAACTGACTTGAAGTAAACCATTGCTATTAAAGAGACATTAAACCCCAAAAAACTCCTTCATGATTCACACAGAGTACAATTTTAAGCACGTTTCCATTTTACCTCTATTATTATTTTGTTTCATTCTCTTGGAATCTATTATTAAACAAGCAGCAATGCACTACTGGGAGCTAGATGAACACAATTGTTAAGCCAACAACAAGCAGTATGTATGTGCTGCAACCAGTTAGCAGATAGTTTCCAGCTCCTGAGCCTACCTAGGTATGCTTTTCAACAAATTATACAATAAGTACAAAGCAAATTAATAAATAGAAGTAAACTGAGGTTTTTATTAGAGGGTTTCTAATCCTATTAATAGTGTAGCACAGAACAACATAAAGAACTCCACAAATCGCCTTAGCACACACTTGGCTTAGTGCACCATCAACTTAAGCTGACAGGAATTTTACTGTGCCAACGTGCCTTACTTAGACTATCACTTGCACATTAAAAACAACTTTGGCCTTGTAATATGAGCACAAAAATAGAAGCAATATAGATTGTGCTTGAGCAATCTTAATGCACAAATATGCATATATATTCGCTTTTACTTAAAGGGCCATGAAACCCAAACTTTTTCTTTCATGCTTGAGAAAGAGAATGCAATTTTAAACAACTTTCTAATGTACTTCTATTATATATTTTGCTTCATTCTCTTGATATCCTTTGCTGAAAAGCATATCTAGATAGGCTTAGTAGATGCTGATTGGTGGCTTCACATAGATGCCTCACGTGATTGGCTCACCCATGCGCATTGCTATTTCTTCAGCAAAGGATATCTAAAGAATTAAGCAAATTAGATAATAGAAGTAAATGGGAACGTTGTTTAAAATTGTATTATGTACCTGAATCATGAAAGAAAAATATTGGGTTTAGTGTCCCTTTAATTGGGCATTATATGATTGAACAGAAAAGTATTGTAAGAGCACTGTAAATCAAAGTATTCACTCAAATCTTTTGGTTAGATTGTACATAAAGTATTAATCCAGAAAGCTTTTGTCTGTAGTTCTTTATTAGACCATCCACTATAAGAGGCAAAGTCACTACCTTAAAAGCAGCATTTGTAAAATAACATAGATTTTATGTTATGAAATCTTCATTTTAATAGACCTTGATGTTTTACACTCTAATAAAGTGACATGGACATATAACTAAATACAAATTACTCATAATGAATTGCAGATGTCATAACTTCGTTTAGGGGAAAATGATTGGCAAATATTGCACCAAGATATAGGGCACACAATATGCAAAAAAAAATTGTTTTTCTGTAACTAATGACAAAATCTCATTTGAGCAAAACATATTTGCCTTTAATAAACAAATTTTCGGCTAGATTACGAGTTGTGCGATAGGGTAAAAAAAGCAGCATTAAGAGGTCCTAATGCTGCTTTTTTACTACCACTGGTATTACGAGTCTTGAAGGTTTAGGGTGACCGCACACTTCTTTGGCCTTACCGCAAAACGACTTACATAAACTTCGTAAAGTCTTTTTTCTATGGGACTTCCATAGCGCCGGTATTACGAGTCTGTCCTGGGAGGCCAAAAAGTGAGCGGTACACCCTACCCTGTCAAGAGTCCTAACGCATTTAAAGGGATAGTAAACCCAAAAATATTTTTTACTTATTTACTTATTTACTTATTAAAAACTTCTTAAAATAAAAAATACATTTGTAATTGGTACCTTTGTAAAGTTTTCTTAACATTTTTTATAATTTCAATTGGAAACTTAGAACTGCGCCAAACCCATTTTCTAAACATTATGTGGGGCCTGTTACGATGTTCTACCTAGGTAGAAACATCATGGCGGCCCGCATGCGCATTAAAACTATTTTATAGCACCGCATGCGCAGACTCGTCCCCCAGTCTGAAGCACAAGCAGTCTACTGACAGGAGCGCTTGGAGAGGCAGCTTCACACTTTCAAATGAGAGGAAGAGACGAGGAGAGCAGTGTGTATACTAGAATTTCTGCGTTGCCTGTGATGAGGTCCATCTGAGTTTTAGACGTTGAATATGGCAGTGAGTTTGAGAGCTATGTTTATTTAACTGTCCCCCTCCCTCTGGCTGTGTTTGCTTGATTAGTGACGGTGAGGGCTCCGTTTCTACATGAAAGCAAACACAGCCAGAGGGAGGGGGAGATGAGCCTGACAGTTAAATAAACATAGCTCTCAAACTCACTGCCGTATTCAACGTTTAAAACACAGATGGACTTCATCACAGGCAGGGAAGAATTCTAGTATATACACTGCTCTCCTTAGTGCAGGGATGAAGTGTAGGACAGAAGCCGCTTGTAGAGTCTTAAAGAGTATCTGTTTATAGTGTTCCCTGTCTGTCTCCACTCAGTTGCCCGTGTGAACTTAAGCTGCCCCTTCAACCAATAGGATGACTAAGCTGTGAAAAGCTGTGCTTTAATGTCAGTACTGCACATACGATGCTGACTGAATCTAATATTTAAATTAAGGTGCCCAGCCACTATACCATTGGATGGGGGATGGATGCTGGATTATATGAGCCATGCCTGATTTTATGGGCGGTCATTACCGCATATTTCATGACAATTTAACCTTAACATTAAGGTATGTGAAAGTTTATTTTAATTAAAAAAAACTATTTTAAATGATTACAATTATTATCATTATTATAATAGAATATTTAAATTAGGTTCACATGGGAATCAATTTCTAACCCTTTAAAAGTCAGTAGTTATGAGTTTTATGGTAGAACGCCGTAACATAAAACTCATAACTAAAGTGCTAAAAAGTACACTAACACCCATAAACTACCTATTAACCCCTAAACCGAGGCCCTCCCGCATCGTAAACACTATAATAAAATTTTTAACCCCTAATCTACCGCTCCAGACACCGCCGCCACCTACATTATATTTATGAACCCCTAGGTTAATAAATAGTAGGTAGGTTGCGGCGACATTGGAGGCGGCAGATTAGGGGTTAATAAATAGTATGTAGGTGTCGGCGATGTTGGGGGCAGCAGATTAGGGGTTAATACATATAATGTAGGTGGCGGCGGTGTCCGGAGCGGCAGATTAGGGGATAATAATTATAATGTAGGTGTCGGCGGTGGCAGATTAGGGGTTAATAAGTGTAAGATTAGGGGTGTTTAGACTCTGGGTTCATGTTAGGGTGTTAGGTGTAAACATAAAATATATTTCCCCATAGGAATCAATGGGGCTGCGTTAAGGAGTTTTACGCTGATTTTTTGCAGGTGTTAGACTTTTTCAGCCGGCTCTCCCCGTTGATTCCTATGGGGAAATCGTGCACGAGCACGTATGACCAGCTCACCGCTGACTTAAAGGGACAGTTTACTCAAAATTTTTCTCCCCTTTAATTTGTTTCCAATGATCCACTTTACCTGCTGGAGTGTATTAAATTGTTTACAAGTAGCTCCTTTACCCTTATATTGGCATTTGAAATTGTTGATTTAGCATGTGGTATCCCCACCTATTCTGAAAGTTTGTGGCCGCGCGTACCAGCTATAGATAAGCTTTGTAAACACAGCAAGCAGAAGAAATTACACTCCCAGTGCCATATAGCAGAGATAAGGTAATAAAATGTTGATTTTCCATTGTTCTCTCAAAGTACTGGTGATTGTTTTAAGGACAGATATAAGATAAAGAAGCAGGTATATTTGCACAATGTGATACAGTAATGAGATCAGATTATACCTACAAGCTCAACCCATTTTATTAGGTTGTGGCTTCAAAACACAAAATCAGAGCTTTAATATACACAAATAAGCCTTAAAAAGCTAATTTTCATACATTTTTTACTCTGCAGTTGGTAAAAAAAACAATTGTAAACACATTAAGGGAAAAACTATTTTACAGTATACTGTCCCTTTAAGCAGTGCTGGTATTGCAGTGCGGTAATGAGCAAAATTTTGCTCAACGCTCACTTCTTGTCTTATAACGACAGGTTTCTGAAAACTCGTAATACCAGCGCTGTAGGTAAGTGAGCGGTGAGACAAAACTGCTCGTTAGCACCGCATAGCCTCTAACGCAAAACTCGTAATCTGGGCCTTAATTTCTTACAACACTAGTTAAAACAAAATACAGAATTTCCTCAAATATTTATAATTTTCCAATGTTTTAAAATAATAGGGTTTATTCCAATCTTTTTTAACTCATTTATCATTATTTTTTGGCTCCTGATCTGTGTTTTTCAAGTTTGGACTGATCACAATTCAAATATTAACACTATTTCTGTTTTTGAAAAAGCAGGTATCGTATATGAGCAGATATTGGGAAAATCACCTATACAATGCATAAACTGCACTTAGACTATCACAAGCTTTCCTACCACAACTTAGCAAATACATATTGACAAAATTCAGATTATTATAACCTTGGGGACTAAATAATCTTGATTTTATTAAAGACAGGAGGCGAATATTTTTGCATTATTCTTTACTGAAACCAAAACAGCAGCAAAGAAAACTGAAAGGAAGAAAAAATAACATAGCAACAGTGTATAACCAATCAGGATACAGCATAGTAATAAAGAGTCCAGAACAATCTAAGTCCTTCCTCTTTTCTTTGGTGAATCTCTTGAAAGACTGCAGAAGAACGAACATCAATAACATCCTGTGAAGAAAGGAATTCGAAGCTTCGTGGAAGATCCTAGCCGAGGCTTTATAGATGCAAGGAAAAATCCAGTCCAGAGAATTAAACTGTAAAGAAGAAATAACATGACAATAATAATTTTTCTCTTAGGTACAGAACTATAGAAAAAAAACATAACCATAAAATATATAAACATTTTAATATCTCTACCCTGAAGTTTTTTATTTTTATTTTTAATTCTACACAGGGAGAGGCAAGAAGAAAAGGGTGGGAAAATATTTGTCTCCTGTCTTTAATACAATCAAGATTATTTAGTGACCAAGGTTATAATAATCTGAATTTTTTGTCAAGACAGGAGGCTTCATATTTTTGCAATTTTAACCCAACAAAAGTAATGACTCAGAAGCGTGAATAATGGGTTTGAAATAGAAACGAGAAAAGGTGGTTGAAGAAGACCAATCTGCGGCTTTAAGGATATAGTGAAGATTACTGCCCGCTAAAAGAGCTTTGGATGCAGCAGCGCCCCGAACGGAATGAGCTCCAAACGAAAGGTCAATGCCTGCGGAGGACATGAGCCAACAAACCCATCTAGCTAAAGTAGGGGAAGAGACAGGGCAGAAGGGGGGGGAACAAAGGAGATAAGTAATTGACCCCCAGAAGAAGGGCGGGAAGAAATCGTCTTAGAAAGATAAGATTTCAAACAGAGAGCCACACAGAGTTGAGGATCCTCAGGGAAATAGGGATAGAAAATGGAAGACGACATGGATTTTGTGCGTTTAGAGATAGAAAAGGTAACTCCCTCAGGGGAAAAGGAAATGCCTTCTACATCCAGCGCACGGATGTCTGAGATCCTGCGGAAGGAAACCAAGCAGAGCAACATAGCCAATTGTTTAAGGGAAGGTTCTGCATTGGGAGGCCAATTCCTAAGAAAGGATAACATGATGGAAACATCCCACAGGTGAGAATATCGAGCGGGAGGGGGAACCTTCAATTGAATGGCTTTTAAAATCCGGCAAATTAGGGGATGTCTTCCAACCGGATTACCATCGATCGGAAAATGACCCGCTGAGATTGCAGAACGGACGACATTAATGGAGCGGTAAGCTTTCCCTTGGGAAAAAAGTTCATAAAGAAAATTTACAATAAAAACTACAGGAGCTGAAAAGGGATCAACCTGCCTGTGAAAACACCAACTAACCCATGACGCCCAGGCTGAAGAGTAACATTTCCTGGTGCCAGGGGCCCAAGATTCTCAAAGGAGAAGTTGAGCATCTTTAGAAAGGCCTTCAGAAGACCAGGATCCCGTGAAATCTGCCAAGCCAGCAGGAGAAGGCGATCCTGGAGAATCAGGGGATGAGGTTCTCCCTTCGGGTCTGAAAGAATGTCGGAGGAGAGTATAAAGTCTGGTGAGGATCCAAAGATAGCCTTGCCATTCTAAGACTCCATGTGAAGGAGCCACCAGGACATTTCTGCCCGGACCTCCTCGTTCAAACAAATCATCTGATGATATGAATGGCATTCTCTGAAAGACTGAATCTTCAACCTCTGCATTGCTTTGTAATGCAGAGGGGCAGGAAATATTGCCTGAATGGAAGAGGCGAGGAGTCCAATGAGTCTGAAAAGCTGGTGGATAGATACCATGGGGGACGCCAGCACCTCTCGAATTTCCAATTTGATCTTGTCGATCTTCTCCTGAGGTAGAAGGAGCAGACCTGAGGTGGAGTCTAGGAGAAAACCTAGAAACTCTACCTTCTGAGAGGGAACTAAAGCCGACTTTTCCAAATTGATAACAAAACCTAGCCCTTGAAGAAGGGAAGAGCTTGTGTGTAAGTGACAAAGGAGGGAAGTGCGATCCTCTGCCACTGGAAGAATGTCGTCCAGGTATATGATAAGGCAAATACCTTTGCCTCTGAGGGTTGCAATGACGGGCTTTAGAAGTTTGGTGAAACACCAAGGAGCTGAACTGAGACCGAAAGGAAGGCAAGTGAATTGCCAGATCCTGTCGTCCCAGAGGAACCTAAGGAATTTCCGATGGTCTGGAAACACCGCAACCGTAAGGTAGGCATCCATCAAGTCCAGGCGGACGAACCAGTCTCCAAGACGGAGTAGGTCCCTGAGCATGTGGATACCCTCCATTTTGAAATGGCGGTATACTATGAAGTAATTTAATTCCCGAAGGTTGATGACAGGACGAAACCCACCTGTCTTCTTCTTTACTAGGAAGTGGTTGCTTAGAAATCCTCCCTCTGGGTTTGAAACCTCCTCAAACCCTTTGAGACGGAGAGATTGAACTTCTAAACCAATAAGGTCTATATTTGATTTTGAAAGATTCATGGGTCTTGGATGAGCACTCTGGAAGGAAGAGCTTATGAATTCCAGCTTGAAGCCTCTCACCGTCTGAGCAATCCAAGGGTCCTGAGAAATTAAATCCCACGTATGGGAAAAAAGGGACAGTCTGCCTGCAAAGGGAGATGTGGGGAAAGAAGTCAGGTACAAAGGAGGAGTACTCACTCTGGGTAGCGGGAGGGCCTGGAGGTAAGGTGGGCCTGGGAAGGGCTGATCTGGTCCTGACAGCTCGTGATCTTGGTGGGAAGAATGATCTCTGAGGATAGGAGGGGTACTGTTGGAAGGCGACTGCTTGGCGTTGCTGAACCATGAACTGTTGACGGCCGGGCAGATGACCCCTGAATCTGCCGGCCCTGCCAAAAACCCGATTAGAGGGATTGAAAACTCTCCTAAGGGAGGCTTGAATCTTATCAATAGATGTAAAGGTGGAAACATAATGCCTCATAATATCCAAAAAGGGTTCTCCAAAAAGAAGACCCTTGGCTGAAGAGCCTGCTTCCTCGACAGTGAGAACAGCCAATCTAGGATTAATTCTCAAGAGGGCAGATTTTCTGCGTTCAGTAGAAATGGCTACGTTGGCGTTGCCAAGGAAGCAGAAAGCTCGAAAATCCCATTCTCGAATGGCGAAAGGATCCAAAGGAGAGTCAGACAAAAGGGCTTCATCTGAAAGATGTAAAATCTGGGCCAAAGGACCCGAAGTGTCCAGGAGTTTATCCTGAACACCTCTGAGAGCCTTGTCTAGACCCTTCCTAGGATCCCTTCCCCGTCTAGTTAGAAAAGTAGTGAGTTTAGCGTCAAACTCAGGAGTTACGGATTCCCTACCAGGGAGTGAAGGTCTACGGCATTCTGCTCGTAATTTATTGCGATCTTCACGATCGAGAGGCTTTCTGAGAAATCTCTGCAAAAAATGAGTGAGATGAGGAGCTAATGCCCAGTCCAATGACCTGGGATGTTTAATGTGTTTAGGGCTGATGATGGGATTCCCAGCCGGGTCAACCATTTCAGCCTCTAGTTCAATATGAGAAGACCGGGAGCGAGAAGCCCCAGTCTGAGGAGCTGGACATGGATCAAGCTCTAGGTCAGACTGAGGATCCCCCTCCCAATCTAATACTGGAAAGGACTCCATATATAGTCCTCCATATCAAAATTCTCAGAGTCTGAGCTCTGAATCCCCTTTTGTACACCCATGGGGGGAAAGGGTTCGTTTACCCGTTTAGCCTCTGAGGAGGAGGTTCTGGCACCCCTATGTGAAACGCCTGGGGGAAGGGCTTTAGATTTTGGCGCCTTGCCTTTATGTGGGGCAGTGTGAGAATGAGGCTTCCAATGACGCTTGCGCGATATTGGAGGGTCGGAATCAGAGGATGAGGATTCCTCAAAATGAAGGGACTGGGGATGTTGCAAAACTTTGTCAGGAGGGGGAGAAAGAACATTATGTTTAAGGGCAGAGGCTATGGCTGAATTAATATAGGCTAAAATATCCTCTTTGGATTGGGAGGAAGAAGGGGCGGGGTTAATGACAGGGTCGGCAGACTCCATCTCTTTAATTGATGAAAAGAAAAATGTGTTTGATCTAAATGAAAAAATAAAATATTGACATAAAAATCAAACCCTTCTGAAACATTTTTTTTTTAAAATGTATGTTTTAATAAAAGACAGGCAGGATTTGAACCTACAATCTACAAGCATACAGTGAAAGTCCACAAAGCTATTGTGAAAGCTTAATGATGGTAGACATAAAGAAGAAATAACTCCTTTTTTTTTTTTTTTTTAAATAAAAAATGCTACTGACAGAAAATGTTTTTTGTTTTTTTAAACTTGTACCATACAAGCAGAAGTTGGATTCAAACCTGAGACCTTTTGTATGAAAGGTAGTAAGCTAAGCAATATGCTATCAGAGCTTGGGTATGCTTATGAGGAAAAATAATAAAACCTTTATTTTTTAAAAACAAATTTGGTGGGAAAAACAGCTAATTAGCAAAATAACAACGGAGCTTTCCTAAAATATATATAAATAATATGCCTCACTTAGTTCAATTGTTCAAAAAATGCCCAAATTGTTATTTAATATTTTAAATTAAGAAACAATCCTACTGCCACACCCCCGCTCTGGAGCCGACACAGGCCGCGGCTCACACATCCGACCAGAATAATTATGAATAGTCACTGGTCAGATGTGTCCGCGAGATCCGAGTGGCACCGAAGCTTTTTAGTAAGAAGAAAGGGGCAGTGAGCAGAGAGTCACGAGGGACCGGTATATGGTCCGGTGACAGGCAACGGAGCAGTACGTCTTTTGAAAGCGGCTGCTCCATTGTGAGGTAAAAGTGGCAGTAATTGAAGCCACACATAAAAGGAAAAATGTTATCTTGTAAGTCTATACCTTAGGAAAAATGACAAGTGGGGATTGTAATCATTTCTAATAAAACATTTTGTGCCAAAACAAAAGTTAGTAAGATAAGTTAACATATATAATCTACCTAACAATAATAACTTAGTTAAATAAATAATAAATACTTAGATGTAAATTAATTAAATAAAGTCTATTCACAATACAATATATAAAAAGAATACGTGACCTGCTGTCTTGGTAGCAGCAAAGAAAAGAGGAAGGACTTAGATTGTTCTGGAATCTTTATTACTATGCTGTATCCTGATTGGTTATACACTGTTGCTATGTTATTTTTTCTTCCTTTCAGTTTTCTTTGCTGGTGTTTTGGTTTCAGTAAAGAATAATTAAAAATTATGAAGCCTCCTGTCTTGACATAAAATCAACATCAAAATAGACACATGCAACTTTAAACACAAAGGCGCTTGATTAATGATAAACAGCTTCATAAAATAAATCCTGACTAGACAAATTGACCTGGACCAACATGGTCAAGTTTTGTTTTCGTTTGTCACTTTCAGTGCCAAAGAAAGGAGCAGGAAGAGAGGAAAGACGGAAGGAGCTGAGATAGTTTTACAAATAAGCTCATTCATTTGCAGTGATGTACATGAGGTCTGACCATTTATGTGTACAACTTCCCCTGTCCAATCGTGATAAAGCATTACTAAATGATTAATGTGAGGGACAGCAAGTCAGTCTTTAAAGGGACAGTCTACTCCAGAATTGTTATTATTTAAAAAGATAGATAATCCCTTTATTACCCATTCCCCAGCTTTGCATAACCAACACTGTTACATTAATATACTTTTTACCTCTGTAATTACTGTGTGTCTAAGCCTCTGCAGACTGCCCCCTTATCTCAGTTCTTTTGACAGACTTGCATTTTAGCCAATCAGTGCTGACTCATAAATAACTCCACCTGGAGTAAGCACTATAATATCTATATGGCACACATGAACTAGTGCAGCCTAGCTGTGAAAAAGAGGCAGTTCAACAGCTTAGAAATTAGCTTATGAGCCTACCGAGGTTTCGCTTTCCACAAAGAATACCAAGAGAGCAAAGCAAATTTGATGATAAAAGTAAATTGGAAAGTTGTTTAAAATTGCATTCCCTATCGGAATCAGAAAAGTTTAATTTTGACTAGACTGTCCCTTTACATGCTATACATGCTTTTCCAATCCAATTTTAACATAGTATAGGGAGGTGGGAGACAAATTAAAGCTCTGCCATTTTTAATAACTTTCATTTCAGTTTTAGGACAATATGTGCCTCTGTCAGATATTTGTCATTGTGTTTGTTATTTTTTTGTTTGCATGCAGAATACGTTTTTTTTCTAACAGTGCAGTGCATCACAGTTCAACTGCATTATTTTATTTGTTTTTTTCTATGAAAAGCAAGGATTTATTTTTCTATAATTGTTTAGTGTTAAAGATTTGTAGCATTTAATTAGCTCTGCTTTTTGGTTGCTCTACAGGCATAGCAGTATAGCTTTAATATTTAAAAAAAAATCTATAATAATAAAAATGTAGTGGCTGGCCTCAGCACACATTGCATGCATATTACCTACTTACTATTATATAGTTAATTAGCAGATATTATATATATTACATTATTAAATATATATTGTAAATATTAGTACTGCTCACAAAATTGAAATTTTTTTTTATTGCAGTGGGTGCTCTGTGGGCTCAATTGCTTTGCTCGGCTCTGCTTTGGCATCTAGTACCATAGTAACATACCTTTTCATTTGTGTGTAAAATATATAATAACAATAACAATACTTTCTCAATGGCTAGCTATCACAACCAGTGCATGCCTGTTGTCTATACTATACTATACTATACTATACTATAGATATATACTATCTATATATATATATATATATATTAGTAGTACTAATCATTTAATAGTAGTAACATTTTGGCTGCTGTGTCTACGTTTTTTTTAGGATTTGTGTACCAGAGGCCTACCTAGTTCAGTAACACTGCTTCCTCTTGCTGCCACCTCTACTGCACCTGTCTTTCCTGCTATGTAGTGGTCATCAGCAGTTAAATCCAAACATTGTAGTGAACTGTTGGTCACTTTGTCCAAGGGATTTTAGGTGCATGTTTGTCCTGATCCCTTGGATGTGTATTTTTGGAGTTTGCGTACCAGACCCTACCTAGTTCAGTAAGTCTGCTGCCTGCTATGTGGTGGTCATTATTTGTTAATGCCAAATACTTAGGGAACTGCTAGCCGCTATGTCCATATGTTCTCTAAGTATTTGGTATTGACAAATAATAACCACCACATAGCAGGCAGCTATTAGAAGTCTAGTTCTGGCCTTCTGGTGCTTCTGCCCTTCGCTGAATTTGAATCTCCAAGGATATCTATTAACTACAAACTTGTTATGTGTGAGAAAGTGAGGAATGTGGGTACGTATGTTCTAGTGTCACCATTAGCACTGAATCTTTTAATTGTTGGCATTTCATACAAGTGTAATTTTGTTGTTAAAAATGAATAATTTGTAGGTTTTACATTGTCTGTAATGCAATTGAATTTTGTTTTGAACAAATTTTGTATCGGAATATTCAAGGAACCATAAGCGACCATGTCAGAAATTCTGATGACCCAAATCTCACAAAAATTCCAAATCAAATCTTTCAGACAAAACACATTTTTTTGCCCATGCACATGTCTACTGATTAATATGGTCCTTAACCCCTTAATGACCACAGCACTTTTCCATTTTCTGTCCGTTTGGGACCAAGGCTATTTTTACATTTTTGAGGTGTTTGTGTTTAGCTGTAATTTTCCTCTTACTCATTTACTGTACCCACACATATTATATACCGTTTTTCTCGCCATTAAATGGACTTTCTAAAGATACCATTATTTTCATCATATCTTATAATTTACTATAAAAAAAATTATAAAATATGAGGAAAAAATGGAAAAAAACACACTTTTTCTAACTTTGACCCCCAAAATCTGTTACACATCTACAACCACAAAAAAACACTCATGCTAAATAGTTTCTAAATTTTGTCCTGAATTTAGAAATACCCAATGTTTACATGTTCTTTGCTTTTTTTGTAAACTATAGGGCCATAAATACAAGTAGCACTTTGCTATTTCCAAACCATTTCTTTTCAAAATTAGCGCTAGTTACATTAGAACACTGATATCTTTCAGGAATCTCTGAATATCCATTGACATGCATATATTTTTTTTTAGTAGACAACCCAAAGTATTGATCTAGGCCCATTTTGGTATATTTCATGCCACCATTTCACCGCCAAATGCAATCAAATACAAAAAATCGTTCACTTTTCACAATTTTTTTTTCACAAACTTTTGGTTTCTAACTTAAATTATTTACAAACAGCTTGTGCAATTATGGCATAAATTGTTGTAAATTCTTATCTGGGATCCCTTTTGTTCAGAAATAGCAGACATATATGACTTTGGCGTTGCTTTTTGGTAATTAGAAGGCCGCTAAATGCCACTGCGCACCACACGTGTATTATGCCCAGCAGTGAAGGGGTTAATTAGGGAGCATGTAGGGAGCTTTTTGGGATAGTTTTAGCTTTAGTGTAGTGTAGTAGACAACCCCAAGTATTGATCTAGGCCAATTTTGGTATATTTTATGCCACCATTTCACCGCCAAATGCGATCAAATTAAAAAAAAAGTTAAATTTTTCTCAATTTTAGGTTTCTCACTGAAATTATTTACAAACAGCTTGTGCAATTATGGCACAAATGGTTGTAAATGCTTCTCTGGGATCCCCTTTGTTCAGAAATAGCAGACATATATGGCTTTGGCATTGCTTTTTGGTAATTAGAAGGCCTCTAAATGCCGCTGCGCATCACACGTGTATTATGGCTAGCAGTGAAGGGGTTAATTATGTAGCTTGTAGGGAGCTTGCAGGGTTAATTTTATCTTTAGTGTAGAGCTCAGCCTCCCACCTGAAACATCAGACCCCCTGATCCCTCCCAAACAGCTCTCTTCCCTCCCCCACCCCACAATTGTCCCCGCCATCTTAAGTACTGGCAGAAACTCTGCCAGTACTAAAATAAAAGGTATTTGGCCATTTTTAAAAAAAAAAAAAAAAAAAAAGCATATTTACATATGCTGATGTGTATGATCCCCCCTTAGACCCCAACCTCACTGATCCCCCACCTAACAGCTCTCTAACCCTTCCCCTCTGCCTTAATGGGCGCCATCTTGGGTACTGGCAGCTGTCTGCCAGTACCCAGTTTTGCAAAAAATTTGCCATTTTATTAAAAAAAAAGCAATTTTCTGTAGTGTAGCTTTCCCCCCCACCAAGACCAACCCCCCCACCCCTTCCAGATCTCTTAGATTATACTTTTTAAAGTTTAAACTTTATTTTTTTTAATACTTTTTACTATGTTTTTCTGTAGTGTAGCGGTTCCCACCCGCTCCCGCCCCGTGCACGCGCCCGCCCTCCAACCCCCGTGCACGCGCGCGCTCCCGTGCGCACCCCCGTGCGCACCCCCGTGGGTCCCGCCCCCGATCCCGCCCCCCTCCACTCCATACACAACATCGATGGCCGCCCACCCGCCTCCCACGTAAGCTCCCACCCACCAACGATACCGGCCATCGATGTCCGGTGCAGAGAGGGCCACAGAGTGGCTCTCTCTGCATCGGATGGCCAAGGGGGGTTATTGCAGGATGCCTCCATATCGAGGCATCACTGCAATAACCGGAAAGCAGCTGGAAGCGAGCAGGATCGCTTCCAGCTGCTTTCCAAACCGAGGACGTGCAGGGTACGTTCTCAGGCATTAACTGCCTTTTTTTTGAGGACGTACCCTGCACGTCCTCGGTCGTTAAGGGGTTAAACTTTTAAATGGTATCACCTATATATATAATTCCACATGGGCATTTAAATATTTGATAAAAGAGGTGTTATATGTGTAATAGCCATTTATTTGAAACCTTTTACCCATCCTAGGATGCCCAAAATATTCACCTTTAGGGCTAGATTATGAGTAGAGCACTAGTTAGTGCTCACGCTAGAACGTTGACTCCACTATAAGTAAGCTTTTCACGTGCATAAGTTAGCACACGTATTACAAGTTGAAAGTAAAAAGTTTTCACACGAGTGTTAATACGTCACGCGCAAAAAACCAAACTTCGAATATCGCGAATACGTTAAAATATTCTTCAATTCTCCATTGAAGATTTACACCATTCATGTAAAGTTCAAATAGAGGGATTATGATTAGCAGGGTCGAAGTTACTTGCAGATTTGAATTTGCTAGAACTGGTTTGTGGTTTGTCCTTAAAAAAAAATCCCTTATCCTCAGTTGTAAAAATGATAAATTCCACATGAATGTGGATGTGTATAAGTTGTAGAGACAACTGAGGATAAGGGATTTTTTTTTTAAGGACAAACCACAAACCAGTTCTAGCAAATTCAAAACTTCAAGTAACTTTGACCCTGCTAATCATAATCCCTCTATTCAAAGCTTTACACGAATGGTAACCAATTCATTTGAGCAAGCTAAACTAGATGGCTATTTCTCTAATCTCACTAAAGAGGAGAAAATAGCTTTACAGTGTTTGAAGGATGATCATTCCATCATCATACATGCTGCGGACAAAGGGGGTCCATAGTGATTCAAAATTACTAATATTATCATAATGAAGCCCATAGACAGCTATCTGACACTACCACTTATTGTAAACTGAGGGGTAACCCTACACTGTCCTTTAAAAAATCATTAGACTACACTTTGAAATACGGTTTTGAGGCTGACATGATTAATGAGAATGAATATGAGTTTATGAGTATAGCTTTTCCTGTCATTCCAGTTCTATATCTACTCCCTAAAGTCCATTAGACTCTCATCAATCCCCCTGGTAGACCTATTGTGTCTGCCAGGGGTTCACTATGTTCCAAAGTGGCAGAGTTTATCAACTACCATCTACAACCTGTAGTGAAGGAATCATTTTCCTATCTTTTGGATTCCCCCTCCCTCATTAAAAGATTGCTTGATTTGGATTGGTTGGAAGAGAAAGACTTACTGGTTACTATGGAGGTTGACAGCCTGTACACCATTATCCCTCATGTGGGAGGTGTGCAGGCTGTTAGGTCCATGTTAAGTTCATTGTTGGCATATGCGGGACCCCCTATAGAGTTCATGCTTGAACTGTTAACTTTTTGTTTGGAAAATAATTATTTCAAATTTGAGAGAGTTTTTTCTACAAATAGCAGGGACTGCTATGGGTTCAAATATGGCTCCCGCATATGCCAACATATATATGCTTTGGTACGAAACATTAATTATGATGACCTTGTCTGTTCCTAACATAAAATTTTATGTTAGATACATAGATGATGTATTTTTGGTATGGAGAGGTCCAACAGACTCACTTGTGAGTTGGATAGACACTCTTAATAAGTTAGAATCACCAATTTATTTTAAATATGAGTTCAGCACTGACTCCATACCTTTTTTGAACTTGAATATTACCAAATACCCGTATAGGGAAGGCTTTAGTGTTGCCACATCGTTATATTCTAAACCAACCGATAAGAATTCTTTGCTCTTATCAACTAGTTTCTACCCGAACATCAAAAGAGGAGTGTGATCTCCTCACAGCTCATGCAAGTAGCACGTAATAACACACTCATCGAGACCAGAGCTACCCAAGAAGATAACATGAAGACGAAACTTAAGGAGAGAGGCTACAGAACCCTAGATATTGATAAAACACAAAAAATGCCACAATATGACCAAAAGGCACTCTTATATAAGAGGCAGAATGAGAATGACAACACCAACAAAATAAATCTTATCATTACATTTACCCCCCTACATTAGGTACTTGAGGAATCTGTTTGAAAGAATTGGGACATTGTGAAGTCTGACAAGTCACTTCCGTTTTGCACATTTGGATGCTCCCCGTATTGTATATAGAAAAGCCCTCAACCTAAAAGATATTCTGGTACATAATGATCCAGTGAAAAGATATCAGAGAGGCACTTGGATATATGCTAGAAAGAAGTTGGGTTGCTTTAAGTGTGGAGACTGAACCACATGTAACAGCATGCTTACAGGATTCCAGTTCCATCATCCTTGGACGGGGAAAAGTTATAAAATCTTTCACAGATTGACGTGTACCAACAGCTTCATGATCTACATTTTGACTTGTCCGTGGTCTCTTGTATATGTGGGCAAGAGGATGGCTAATCATCACCATGCCATAAAAGCTGCTATTGACAAACAGGTATCAGATCAACCTGTGGCCAGGCATTTTATGCAAGCAGGGCCTACTGCCTCCAGTCTAAGGACTATGATAATTGATTATGTGCCACCACTGAATAGAGGTGGGGATAGGCACAGAAAGCTCCTACAGGTTGAAGCTTCATGGATCTATCGACTAGACACTGTAGCTCCAAAAGGTTTGAATGTCCAGCTAGACTATAATGTGTTTTTTTAGCCGGATTTGGCTATGATTGGACGATCTAGGTGTCATCTGGCAATAGAAGAACAAGGGACCATCACCCCCGGAATGATTACTGATGGCTATATTTTTTCAATATGGATATTTCAATCCTGGGGGCTCAACTAATGAGTGTGTATTCTGCCTTTTTTAAATTTCTATCATACTGCAATAAGCACGAAAGGAGTTAGGGACTATATGTTTAGTATATAGTTAATTTTTAAATAGCCTAATTGGGAATATACCAATAGGCTAATTGTGTGTTTTTAAAGTATAGTTAGTGTAGAGTATTTATAGACAGAAATGTTTTTTTTTTTCTTCTGTGCTCAGCCATGCCGTTGCTTATCCTTGCTGCAGTAAATTGATCTGATGGTGACGTAGTCGTTACTCGTCACAAGGGGAGAGGTTATGCAAATTAGCCATGCGCCTGGGTCGTAAGACAAGGTATACGGCAGTGATTATGTGGCAGGAGAACATTGGCTTTGCTGAACCGGAAGCTTGAGCACATTAGGGTTTAATAGGGAACGGGTGTGTTAGTTTGTTAGAGAACATTTGGAGACATTTGAACTACCCATTGAGAAAGGTGCCAGTCCGGTACCGAAACGTCTGGGGTATTTATGCATTGATTTATTGATGTGATGAGAGGTGAATAAACCATATAATTCTCAAGACCAGTGAGTACAGCGTTTTATTCTGAAAAGGATAAAGGATCTTTGTATGTATATATATAAAAGATTACATATAGGTATAGATATATACAGATATACAGTATACATACTATATATATATATTTTTTTTTTACATATATATATATATATATATATATATATATATATATGTATATCTATTTATAAATACATAGAACATATTCTTCTATGTGCAGAACATTGGAATGGGAAATATTTACAGTTTTTTTAAACCCGGCGTTAGTCGCAAAAAAGTGAGCGGAGAGCAAAATTTATCTCCACATCTCACCTCAATACCAGCGCTGCTTAAGGTAGCGGTGAGCTGGCTAAACGTTCTCATGCACGATTTGCCTATAGGAATCAATGGGGCTGAGCTGGCTGAAAAAAACCTAACACCTGCAAAAAAGCAGCGTTCAGCTCCTAACGCAGCCCCATTGATTCTTATGGGGAAATACATTTTATGTCTACACCTAACACCCTAACATGAACCCCGAATCTAAACACCCCTAATCTTACATTTATTAACCCCTAATCCGCCGCCCCCGACATCGTTGCCACCTACATTACATTATTAACCCCTAATCTGCCGCTCCGGACACCGCCACCACCTACATTATACTTATGAACCCCTAATCTGCAGCCCCCGACATCACCGAATCCTACATTATATTTATTAACCCCTAATCTTCCGCCCCATATGTCGCCGCCACCTAACTACACTTATTAACCCCTAATCTGCCACCCCCAACGTTGCCGCCACTATAATAAATATATTAACCCCTAAACCTAAGTCTAACCCTAACCCCCCCTAACTTAAATATAATTTTAAATAATCTAAATAAAATTACTACAATTAAATAAATTATTCCTATTTAAAACTAAATACTTACCTGTAAAATAAACCCTAAGATAGCTACAATATAACTAATAGTTACATTGTAGCTATTTTAGGATTTATTTTTATTTTACAGGCAACTTTGTATTTATTTTAACTAGGTAGAATAGTTACTAAATAGTTATTAACTATTTACTAACTACCTAGCTAAAATAAAGATAAATTTACCTGTAAAATAAAACCTAACCTGTCTTACACTAACACCTAACCTTACACTACAATTAAATAAATTACCTAAATTAATATATATATTATATATATAAATTAATATAGCTACAATATAACTAATAATTATATTGTAGCTAGTTTAGGATTTATTTTTATTTTACAGGCAAGTTTGTATTTATTTTAACTAGGTACAAAAGTTATTAAATCGTTATTAACTATTTTATATCTACCTAGCTAAAATAAGTACAAATTTACTAAAATAAAATAAATTAGTAAAATAAATCCTAGGCAGAACCTCCAGAAGACTTAGTATTAGATGGTCAGAACATCTGAGAAATAGGAAAAAGAATCAAAAGAACCATAGTGTCCCCAGGCATTGCAATTATCACCATAATGGTCATACCGATTGCTTCAACATATGTCCCATAGAATTTATTCCTGTATCTCATTTATATAATAGATTATCTAGACTGAGGCAGAGGGAGACTTACTGGATCCACACTCTCAAAACTTTACATCCTAATGGCCTTAATCTTAATATAGATTTGGCAGCGTTTTGAGATATTTTTTGAGTCCAGTGAGTCTCCCACTGCCTTGTTCAGTGTAGTTTATGGTCAATTCATTCAGTTAGTTCTCTCAATCATTAAGTAATACGCCTCATATGCTTTGCTCTAGAGATATTAAACTCATGAGCACTATGATTACAACAATATGTAGTGCCATCCCTTACATCTAATAAGGTCCATAGCATATTCTATTAATAACCTGGCCTATCCCATACATTAATTAATATATATGGGGTGGCCCCATTTATAGGTCACTGTTTAAGTGACAGTATATGATGACTATGTAAAGGTTATAGTCTGATCATCTTGGGACTTATAATTTTTGGTAATAAAATTATTATAGAATATTAGTGTCATCTTATTAAAATGATTTTAAAGTATCTTCACCTTTGGTGTCCTAAAATGGGATGTTTTTAAATTTGTATACAATTATGTTCCTATGTTGAAAACAATTTTTATACAATTTGTTTTTATATATATTTTTCTTTTTATATATATATATATTTTTAATTTTATTATTATTGTGATGTCAAATATTATGTTCTGTACAATTTACATATATATAGAGTGAGTGATATAGGAATTCTAATTTTATTTAGTGTGTCCTAATATTTTGATTTGATTGTAGTATTCTTATGAATGTGTATACATCTGGTGATGAAGTAGTTAAATTTAGAACAGGAAGACAGGTTTAGCTTGTTAGAACGCCCACTAACAGGTGTAGGCAAGGTATTTATTGGCAGCAAGAGCTATGTTTAGAACAACCTGATGAAGCGGCATATCTAGCCGGGAAACGCATTGCTGTTGTTTTCTTTTAAACAAATAAATACAGACTTTTTATTACCTGCTCTGTTCCTGTGTTTTTAAACCATCACCATATTTTATTCCTACGAGTGAATATTTTTACCTCCACCTCACTCGTTACCTGCAGCGGTAGGAGCACTGATCATAGCCACACGGAACTTGTGGAGGCTTGCCGATTGCTGACGCCTGATTGGTGGACACGGAGTGACGTCTACTGGCTGGGGTGTGTCTGTCAGGCGACTCTGAACAGTCCCGACTCGCGCATTGAGGCACAATTCTGGTGCCACTCTGTCTGTGAGTATTTGGCTTCACGGGGTGACCATCAAACATAGGGGTTTCATCTGGACGTACGATACTGTTTAATGTTTTGTGGCACCTCTCTTCTTCTATCTAACCTAAGTTACAATTACACCTAACACTACACTATAATTAAATTAATTACCTAAATTAACTACAATTAATTACAATTAACTTAAATAAATTAAAGTATGAAAAAAAAACACTAAATTACAAAAAAAAAAATAATTACAAGAATTTTAAATTAATTACACCTACTCTAATCCCCCTAATAAAATTTAAAAAAAACACACAATAAAAAAACCCTACCCTATACTAAATTACAAACAGCCCTTAAAAGGGCCTTTTGCGGGGCATTGCCCAAAGTAGTCAGCTCTTTTACCTGTAAAAAAAATACAATACCCCCCCAACATTAAAACCCACCACCCACACACCCAACCCTACTCTAAAACCCACTCAATACCCCCTTAAAAAAACCTAACACTAACCCCTTGAAGATCACCCTACCTTGAGACTTCTTCACACAACCGGGCAGAAGAGGACCTCCAGACGGGCAGAAGTCTTCATCCAGGCGGCATCTTCTATTTTCATCCATCCGGAGCGGGACCATCTTCAAGCCAGCCGACACGGAGCATCCTCTTCCAATGACATCCAACTGAAGAATGAAGGTTCCTTTAAATTACGTCATCCAAGATGGCGTCCCTTGAATTCCGATAGGCTGATATCAGCCAATCGGAATTAAGGTAAGAAAAATCATATTGGCTGATGCAATCAGCCAATAGAATTGAGCTTGCATTCTATTGGCTGATTGGAACAGCCAATAGAATGCAAGCTCAATCCTATTGGCTGATTGTAATTATTGTAATTATATATATTTATTACATATAATTACATATTAATTATATATATATATTATTATATGTATTATATTGTAATTATATATATTTATTACAGTGGCGGCGATGTCTGGTCGGCAGATTAGGGGTTAAAAAATGTATTTAAGTGTTTGCGATGTGGGAGGGGGGCTCGGTTTAGGGGTTAATAGGTAGTTTATGGGTGTTAGTGTACTTTTTAGCACTTTAATTAAGAGTTTTATGTTACGGGTTAGCCCAGAAAACTCTTAACTACTGACTTTTAAATGCGGTACGAGTCTTGACAGGAGAGGCTGTACCGCTCACTTTTTCCAAGACTTGTAATACCGGCGTTAGGAAAATCCCATTGAAAAGATAGGATACGCAATTGACGTAAGGGGATTTGCGGTATGCTCAAATCACGGAATAAAAGTGAGCGGTACACATCTACCTGCCAGACTCTTAATACCAGCGGGCGTTAAAAAGCAGCGTTGGGACCTCTCAACGCTGCTTTTTAAGGCTAACGCAAGACTCGTAATCTAGGTGTATGCTTTTACATGTTTTCTTCTACTTGACTGCAAAGCGCTCCAATGCACTTATATATATGTCTATATAAGTATACTGTCATGGCCAAAAATATTAGCACCGCAGCATTTTTTTCAGATAATGCAACACCCAGAAAATTGTTGCAATTACAAATGTTTAGGCATTCTCATATTTATTTATTTTGTTTGTATTGGTATTGCACAAATAAATGGAGAAAAAAAAGCCAAATCTGACACATTCCACGCAAAACTTCAAAAATCAAATGGACAAAATTATTGGCACCCTCAATATAATATTTGGTAGCACACCCCTTGCAAAAAATAACTGAATTTAATCACTTCCTGTAACCATCAATGAGTTTCTTACACCTCTCTACTGAAATTTTGGACCACTATTCTTTCGCCACTTCAGGTCTCTCAGATTGGAAGGGTTACTTTTGCCAACTGCTGTTTTGAGATCTCTCCACAGGTGCTCTATGGGATTGAGATCTAGGATCATTGCTGGGCAGTTCAGTACTCTCCAATGCTTTGTCTTAAACCATTTCTGGGTGCTTTTTGACATGTGCTTTGGGTCATAGTCCTGCTGTAAGACCCATGACCTCTGAAGGAGACCCAACTTTCTGACACTGGATCCAACATTGCACCACAGAATTATTTGGTAGTCTTTAACTTTCCTGCCGTGAATACAGTCCAAGAAATCCAGTGCCTGAAGCAGCAAAGCAACCCCAAAACATCATTAAACCTCCACCATATTTGACTATAGGGAATGTATTCTTTTCTTTAAGAGCCTAATTTTTGTTTCTGGAAACAGGAGAATGATAGGCTGTAATTTTGTTTAATCCATCCAGATCACATTGTCCCAAAGGATTTTGGCTTCCTCAGGTAAGTTTTGGCAAACTCCAATCTGTCTTTTTTATGTTTCTGTGTCAGCAGTGGGGTCCTCCTGGGTCTCCTACCATAGCGTCCCTTTTTATTCAGATGGCGACGTATAGTGTGAGCTGACACATTTCTACTCTGTGCCTAAAGGTCAGCTTGAATTTGTCTGGAAGTTGATCAAGGTTCTTTATCCACCATTCGAACAATCCTTTGTTGCAATCTTTGATCAATGTCTCCCTTTTGTCCATGTACAGGGAGATTAGCTACAGTGCCATGGGCTGTAAACTTCTTGACAATGCTGCGCACAGTGGACACAGGAACATTAAAGGGCCAGTCAACCCAAAAAAAATTCAATCGTATTTAGGTATTGTTTGCAACGATTAGTACTGCAAACAGTATCCCAATGTTGATAGACTTATGTTGTGAAAGTTAAATTACATACAAGTTCACCTTCGGCTGTTTTGAGATGGCCACCTGAGCCCTCAAACCCTGACATCATCCTGAGCTTGTACACATCGTCCACTAAATGAAACTAATCGATCCTGCGAGTCCCCGCGATTTGCGCATGCGCAATGCGCAATTTATGCTGAAGGGGGCTTTTCAGTAAGGAACTAAAAACAACCGCTCAGTATCATAGCGGTTCTTGAATGCGGCAGACCAGTGTGTGCATTCAATGTAATGCAATGCACACACTGGTCCGCCACATTTTTTGTGTCATACCAATACAAACAAAATAAATAAACAAGAGAATGTCTAAACATTTGTAATTGCAACAATTTTCTGGGCGAAGTGGTGCATTATCTGACAGAAATGCAGGGGGTTCCAATATTTTTGGCCATGACTGTACATATGTAATTATGTGTTTATATGTGTATATATGTCTGTAAATTAACAGAGTTCTAGGACCTAACAGTTTTTCACAGCCATATCCCAGATTATAACAACGGCGTTTTTTTTTACCAGATCTGGAGCCCCAAGCGCTTTTACAGGCATGGGGTAAATCCCAAGTCCGGATCCCTTTGTGAGTAGGCAACACCACACTACAACTCTGTGAGGAGTGTATCTTACTGTGTCTTGCTGCTCTCCACACTACCGGAACATTGTCTGCTATGGTACTCTGCTCATGACTTGCTCCACGGCTTACTACTCTGGTGACTATTTATGACGTTGCACTCTGAGTGTTTAGGCATAACACACTCTAGTGAAACTGGGATATGCTCATGCAGGCAAAAGGGTATAGGTGGACTCTGTTGCTTTGCTGAAAGTAGTAAAGTTCATCCAAAGAAGTGAAGTAAGCACAGAAGTCCCAAAGGTTAAGTAACACTTGACTTTTAATATCCAAACTTAAAACCACAAGGAGATACACACATAAAGAAGAATGTGGTGTGATAATCACGGCTTACGCATTTCAGCTGGTAGCCGTAGTCATAGCCCTGTGCTATACCACACCTGATGCATCTTAAATATTGGGTTCTAAACCTTACTGGATAAAACATTTTTAAATTAAACATACACCTTCATATATAAAGGGATATCATAATGAGAATACTGTTGGGAATGATATGTATCAAATGTTTAAATTTCTTAAGGACAAATATTCACTTATCTGATATGTGCAGAACATATGTACAAATAATATATACCTCCACAAAATAGAATAATTTCTTAGGCTACATTGTTTCATATTCGGCACTTTTCTTATTTACCATTTTAAAATTTACAATTTAAACGTCTGAATAGAGAGAACATATATAGCAATGTAAATGTTTTAAACTAAATCAATATTGAACATTTATCTACATATCAAAACACAGTTATAATGCCAAATAAGATAATCCTAACAAGATATGAAATTATTTAAACAGGTTTGCAACAATATACCAAAAATAAATGAATGGATACAGGGGTATATACATGTATTACACCTTGATATAGGAATTATTCCCAAAAGTTAATCAGGTCATAGTATGAGTTCAGACGATATGGTCAGGGCTGCCATCAGCGGGTGACAAGGGTGACTCCTGTCAGGGGCCCACTGGGCCAGGGGGCCCCATAAGGCAAACACAACTATTATTTAAAAAAAAAAATATATATATATATATATATATATATATATATTTTTTTTTTAAATTGGCAGCGTCATTACAAGGAGTAAAGCATTAGCATTTGAGAGGATTTGCACTAAACCACTATGCACAGTGTGAGACAGACTTGGCACTTAAGTTTGTACAATGTGAGTCAGAGTCAGACGGCAGATCACTTTCACTTGCAGAGGAGGTAGGACTTTCTTAGTAAATGTTTTTTATTTCTTTGTGCAATTTGGATTGTAACTTCAGTGTGGTAGTAGTTGTATGGTGTGGCCAGGGGTCCATAAAAACACTTTTCTTTTAGCAATATGCAGCAGTGTATTTATGATTATTTGACAATGCTGTAGAAACTCTATATTTAAAAGCATGCATAAATGTTTCCCAATCAATACACAAATGTTAGGTGCCTTTTTGTTTTTTTTTTATTAATATATATATATATATATATATATATATATATATATATAGGGAGACTAGAGAGAAATGCACTCACAGGAACGAACAACCAGCTCAATATCATTGTTAGCCTGTTCTATGGCGATTCACCACCTGGGTGCAACTTCTTTTAGCTCAGTAATGCTTTTCACAGAGTAGAATTCTCCTGTAGTATATCAGTCTGACCCCACCCATTACGGCCAGTCCAGCGCCGAAATACCAGGCAACTCCTCTCTTAACAAGGAACACAGCAACCCCAGATGATCGTTTCGGCCTTCATTGGGCCTTGTCAGTGAGGTGTAGCAGTATTCCTCTAAGCACACTGAGCAAGGGGTCCACGTCTGGGTTACCCTTTTTCACATAGGGAGACTAGAGAGAAATGCACTCACAGGAATGAACAACTGGCTCAATATCATTGTTAGCCTGTTCTATGGTGATTCACCACCTGGGTGCAACTTCTTTTAGCCCAGTAATGCTTTTCACAGAGTAGAATTCTCCTGTAGTATATCAGTCCGACCCCGCCCATTACGGCCAGTCCAGCGCCGAAATACCAGGCAACTCCTCTCTGAACAAGGAACACAGCAACCCCAGACGATCGTTTCGGCCTATGGGAAAAAGGGGCAACCAGACGTGGACTCCTTGCTCAGTGTGCTTAGAGGAATATGGCTACACCTCACTGACGAGGCCCAATGAAGGCCAAAACGATCGTCTGGGGTTGCTGTGTTCCTTGTTCAGAGAAGAATTGCCTGGTATTTCGGCGCTGGACTGACCGTGATAGGTGGGATCAGACTGATATTCTACAGGAAAGTTCTACTCTGTGAAAAGCATTACTGGGCTAAAAAGCTGCACCCAGGTGGTAAATTGCCATAGAACAGGCTAACAATGGTATTGAGCCAGTTGTTCGTTCCTGTGAGTGCACTTCTCTCTGTATGTATTTAGTCTCCCTATGTGAAAAAGGGTCAACCAGACGTGGACTCCTTGCTCAGTGTGCTTAGAGGAATATGGCTACACCTCACTGACGAGACCCAACGAAGGCCGAAACGATCGTCTGGGGTTGCTGTGTCCCTTGTTCAGAGAAGAATTGCCTGGTATTTCGGCGCTGGACTGACCGTGATAGGCGGGATCAGACTGATATACTACAGGAAAGTTCTACTCTGTGAAAAGCATTACTGGGCTTAAAAGCTGCACCCAGGTGGTAAATTGCCATAGAACAGGCTAAAAATAGTATTGAGCCAGTTGTTCGTTCCTGTGAGTGCACTTCTCTCTGTATGTATTTAGTCTCCCTATGGGAAAAAGGGGCAACCAGATGTGGACTCCTTGCTCAGAGTGCTTAGAGGAATATGGCTACACCTCACTGACGAGGCCCAATGAAGGCCGAAACGATCGTCTGGGGTTGCTGTGTTCCTTGTTCAGAGAAGAATTGCCTGGTATTTCGGCGCTGGACTGACCGTGATAGGCGGGATCAGACTGATATACTACAGGAAAGTTCTACTCTGTGAAAAGCATTACTGGGCTAAAAAGCTGCACCCAGGTGGTAAATCGCCATAGAAATGGCTAACAATGGTATTGAGCCAGTTGTTCGTTCCTGTGAGTGCACTTCTCTCTGTATATATATATATATATATACAGTGAGGCAAAAAGGTATTTAGTCAGCCACCAACTGTGCAAGTTCTCCCACTTAAGAAGATGAGAGAGGCCTGTAATTTTCATCATAGGTATACCTCAACTATGAGAGACAAAATGTGGAAACAAATCCAGACAATCACATTGTCTGATTTGGAAATAATTTATTTGCAAATTATGGTGGAAAATACGTATTTGGTCAATATAAAAAGTTCATCTCAATACTTTGTTATATATCCTTTGTTGGCAATGACAGAGGTCAAACGTTTTCTGTAAGTCTTCACAAGGTTGTCACACACTGTTGCTGGTATGTTGGCCCATTCCTGCATGCAGATCTCCTCTAGAGCAGTGATGTTTTGGGGCTGTCGCTGGGCAACATGGACTTTCAACTCCCTCCAATGGTTTTCTATGGGGTTGAGATCTGGAGACTGGCTAGGCCACTCCAGGACCTTGAAATGCTTCTTACGAAGCCATTCCTTCATTGCCCGGGCGGTGTATTTGGGATCATTGTCATGCTGAAAGACCCAGCCACGTTTCATCTTCAATGCCCTTGCTGATGGAAGAAGGTTTGCACTCAAAATCTTATGATACATGGCCCCATTCATTCTTTCATGTACACAAATCAGTCGTCCTGTTCCCTTTGCAGAGAAACAGCCCCAAAGCATGAAGTTGTCACCCCCATGCTTCACAGAAGGTATGGTGTTCTTTGGTTGCAACTCAGCATTCTCTCTCCTCCAAACATGACGAGTTGTGTTTCTACCAAACAGTTCTACTTTGGTTTCATCTGACCATATGACATTCTCCCAATCCACTTTTGGATCATCCAAATGCTCTCTAGCATACTTCAGACGGGCCCGGACATTTACTGGCTTAAGCAGGGGGACACGTCTGGTACTGCAGGATCTGAGTCCCTGGCGGCGTAGTGTGTTACTGATGGTAGCCTTTGTTATGTTGGTCCCAGTTCTATGCAGGTCATTCACTAGGTCCCCCCATGTGGTTCTGGGATGTTTGCTCACCATTCTTGTGATCATTTTGACCAAACGGATGAGATCTTGCGTGGAGCCCCAGATCAAGGGAGATTATCAGTGGTCTTGTATGTCTTCCGTTTTCTAATTATTGCTCCCACAGTTGATTTCTTCACACCAAGCTGCTTGCCTATTGCAGATTCAGTCTTCCCAGCCTGGTGCAGGTCTACAATTTTGTTTCTGGTGTCCTTCGACAGCTCTTTGTTCTTCACCATAGTGGAGTTTGGAGTGTGACTGTTTGAGGTTGTGGACAGGTGTCTTTTATACTGATAACAAGTTCAAACAGGTGCCATTAATACTGGTAATGAGTGGAGGACAGAGGAGCATCTTAAAGAAGAAGATACAGGTCTGTGAGAGCCAGAAATCTTGCTTGTTTGTAGGTGACCAAATACTTATTTTCCACCATAATATGCAAATAAATTCTTTCCAAATCAGACAATGTGATTGTCTAGATTTTTTTCCCCATTTTGTCTCTCATAGTTGGGTTATACCTATGATGAAAATTGCAGGCCTCTCTCATCTTCTTAAGTGGGAGAACTTGCACAATTGGTGGCTGACTAAATACTTTTTTTGCCCCACTGTATGTATATATATATATATATATATATATATATATATATATATATATATATATATATATGTATATATATATTACATTCCAGTTTACTGCCCTTTTATGCAATTACTTTACAGATGCCAGGAGGCATTTTATCTAAGATTTTTACATCTGCATAAAATGTTATACTCTCAGGCTAAGATTGCTCAGTGTTTGAAATGAGACAGGTTAACTTAACACTGTTCAGTTTACACTACATTTGACTTTGCATTTTACCAGATCTAATGGTATAAAACTGAGTACCACAGATTATGGTTCCACTAAGACCATATAGAGTACAACATTTGTATACCATACTTGAAGTTGTGCTCTTGGTTGGGGAAAATGGGGAGAAAAAAAACATATGTCAACCTTTCAAAAGTACTTTTCTTCATCTACCCATTCTGACAGATGATTAATGTACAATTTGGAATTCACAGATTTACTTTTGTTTGAACATTTACAAATATGATTCTTTAATAAGTGATCTCCTTATTTCTGCTATTTTTTTTTATCATTCATGTCACACACTATTGATTTAGGGGATGCAATGTGCAGAAATTTTACCTCCTGTAAGTGTTTCTGTGGGTGTCTGTGTTTATGTCTTTGTGCATTTGTTTGTGCTTCTATGAGTGTGTATGTATTTTTTTTCTGTGGCTCTCTCTGTGAGGGTGTGTGTGTATGTCTTTGTGGATTTTCTGTGAGGGTGTGTGCGTATGTCTTTGTGCATTTTCTTTGGGTGTCTCTGTGAGGGTGTGTGTATGTATGCCTTTGTGTATTTTCTCTGGATGCCTCTGTGAGGGTGGGTGTGTGTATTTATGTATGTCTGTGTTTTATATGGATGTCTCTGTGAGGGTGTGTGTGTATGTCTGTGTGTTTTTTGTGGGTGTCTCTGTGAGGGTATGTGTATGTCTTTATGCATTTCCTGTGGGTGCCTCTGTGAGGGTGGGTGTGTATGTCTTTGTGCATTTTCTGTGGATGTCTCTGTGAGGGTGGGTGTGTGTATTTATGTATGTCTATGTTTTATATGGATGTCTCTGTGAGGGTGTGTGTGTATGTCTGTGTGTTTTTGTGGGTGTCTCTGTGAGGGTGTGTGTATGTCTTTGTGCATTTTCTGTGGGTGTCTCTGTGAGGGTGTGTGTATATGTCTTTGTGCATTTTCTTTGGGTGTCTCTATGAGGGTGTGTGTATGTATGTCTTTGTGTATTTTCTCTGAATGCCTCTGTGAGGGTGGGTGTGTATGTATGACTGTGTTTTCTATCGATGTCTCTATGAGGGTGTACACATGTCTGTGTGTTTTTTGTGGGTGTCTCTTTGAGGGTGTGTGTATGTCTTTGTGCATTTTTGTGGGTGTCTCTGTGAGAGTGTGTGCGATATGTCTTTGTGTGTTTTCTGTGGATGTCTCAGTGAGGGTGTGTGTGTGTGTGTATGTATGTCTTTGTGTGTTTTATGTGGGTGTCTCTCTCTGTGTGTATGTCTTTGTGCATATTTGTGGGTCTCTCTGTGAGAGTGTGTGTGATATGTCTTTGTGTGTTTTATGTGGATGCCTCAGTGAGGGTGTGTGTGTATGTATGTCTTTGTGTGTTTTATGTGGGTGTCTCTCTGTGTGTGTATGTCTTTGTGTGTTTTCTGTGGGCATCTCTGTGTATGTATTTGTGTATTTTCTCTGGATGCCTCTGTGAGGGTGGGTGTGTATGTCTTTGTGTGTTTTCTGTGGATGTCTCTGTGAGGGTGGGTGTGTGTATTTATGTATGTCTGTATTTTCTATGGATGTCTCTGTGATGGTGTGTGCGTATGTCTGTGTGTTTTTTGTGGGTGTCTCTGTGAGGGTGTGTGTGTATGTCTTTGTCCATTTTCTTTGGGTGTCTCTGTGAGGGTGGGTGTATGTATGTCTTTGTGTATTTTCTCTGAATGCATCTGTGAGGGTGGGTGTGTATGTATTTCTGTGTTTTCTATGGATGTCTCTGTGAGGGTGTATGCTTATGTCT
Organism: Bombina bombina; assembly: GCF_027579735.1. Taxonomy (NCBI): domain Eukaryota; kingdom Metazoa; phylum Chordata; class Amphibia; order Anura; family Bombinatoridae; genus Bombina; species Bombina bombina. Next base: position 725,046,707 of record NC_069500.1, on the reverse strand, counting down.
GTGTGTTTGTTGTGGGTGTCTCTGTGAGGGTGTGTGTATGTATTTGTGCATTTTTGAGGGTGTCTCTGTGAGAGTGTGTGTGATATTTCTTTGTGTGTTTTCTGTGGCTGTCTCAGTGAGGGTGTGTGTGTGAATTTATGTCTTTGTGTGTTTTATGTGGGTGTCTCTCTGTGTGTGTATGTCTTTGTGTGTTTTCTGTGTGCGTCTGTGTGTGTGTGTGTGTGTGTATGTCTTTGTGTGTTTTCTGAGGCTGTCTCTGTCAATGTTTCCTTGGGTGTATGTGCAAGTATGTGTTTGAGTTTGTGTGTGTGTCCATTGTCTGTTCCTTTTTAGGATATTTTGACCTTACTACTGATTATTCACATCTTTCTACAGACATCAGAACTCCATATTTTATATAACCTTATGATAATGAGTCTGATTTGACATCAGCAGGGACCATTTGTCTTTTTCTGAACAAGCTGATTTAGTCACCATGGAAGGTTTATATAGTGAGGAGAACACTGTAGCCTATCTAACTAAAAAGTTAAAACATTTAAAAAGAAATCAGAATTTTACCCTATTCAGAGCAGGGGGCAACATTTGGAAATCTGTTTCAAAAGGGTTGAATCTGACCTACAAAAAATTAGCATTGACCCAACTACAAAACAATAATGACTTGACTATAAGAGCAGCTGATAAGGGGGGCACGATTGTCGTCCAAAATAAAAGATTATTTTAGGGAAACAATATGCCAACTATCAAATGTAGATAGTTATCAGACTTTAGACAGGAATCCCACAATGAGATACAAAATGGAATTATGTGACCTTTTGGATGATGGAGTAGAAAATGGTTTAATCAATTTAGACACTTTTGCTTTTCTGATGTGGACTATCCATGAATACCCATTTACTACCACCTCCTAAAGGTCCAGAAGTCCTTAGAGAATATACAAGGATGCCCCAGCATAAGTGGGATTGGATCACTTTTAGAGCATCTGTCGCAATGGCTTGATGCTCTGCTTCAGCCATTGGTAGTCAAACAGTCAAGCTATTTAAGAGACACCAAACACGTTTTACAGTTGCTAGAAGAAATCAAGTGGTGTGGAGACTTTGTCTAGTTGACTTTTGATGCCGTGGCATTGTACTCATCCATACCCCATAAGTGTGGCCTGGAAACTGTAGAACAGACACTGTATAATTAAACTACATTCACCCCCCCCCCCCCCAACTCAGAGAGTACATCCTCAGAGGTTACAGCCTTCCTGTTAACCCCCAATTATTTAAAATTTGAACAGACATTTTATTTTGCAAAAGTGAAGTACTGCCATGGGTGCAAAATGTGCACATTCTTTTGCAAATTAGTTTCTGAGCATTTGGGAAAGAAAATATATTTTTCGAGCAGATGAAAATTGCAAACAAAATATACAATTTTTTGGTAGCTTTACTTACCAATATCATAAACACACAGTTGATTTTTTTAGATATATATCTAGCAGAGAACTGTAATGGAAAAATTACCTCTAAGATTTTTCGCAAATCAATTTCTGGCAACACGCTACTTCATGCGAAGAGCTGCCACCCACAACATGTACCCCATGCAATCGCAAAAGGGCAATTTATTTGAACATGCCGTAACTGCTCAGAAAACAATGTCTATTAAAAAAGAAGCTGATCTCTAAGAGTCTAGACTGAGACAAAGAGGCTATAAACATGTGGTTATCAAAAAGGCAAGGAAGGCTGTAGACTCTATGGATAGACGCTCACTTGTAAGTGAGAAAAAGGAAGAAAAAAGTGCAATCAGTTCAAAGGTGTTAACTTCATCAATGATCATAGCATAAATTACACTGATGTATGTAAAATTGCTAAGAAACACTTTGGACTACTTGTGGCAGGTAACAAACTTATAGAGGTAGTAAACGATGGACTAAGGTGTTCATATAGACAAGGGAAAACCATAGGAAACCTAATTTCACCCTCTCAATTAAAACCATCAGCATCTTATAGTTCATGGCTACATCATAAGGGGATGTATAGGTGTCGGCGATCAAAATGCAAACCTTGTGAACATGTTCTTATCACAAATAATTTTTGTTCATCCACGACTAAACAAACATTCCAAATTGAAAGCTTTTTAAATTGCAACTCAATTATTTTATTTATCTATTAGTATGTAACTTGTGTGACATCCAGTACATAGGCCTCATGACACGTGACATTAATTCCAGAATCAGAGTACACCTATCCACTATAGGTGCAGGGAAATTGACAACCCCTCTTGTTCAGCATTTTGGTGTCCACCATAACAGACAGGTAGGCTCTTTGAGATGGTGTGCCATAGAGCAAGTAAACACTCCAAAGAGAGGTGAAAATCAACATAAAATGCTGAACAAGAGGGAAATGTTCTGGATTTTTAAACTAAAGACAAGAACACTGTATGGTCTGAACTCATATAATGACCTGGTTAACTTTTGGGAATAATTCATATATCAAAGTGTAATAAATGTATATACCCCTGTATCCATTAATTTATTTTGGTATATTGTTGCAAACCTGTTGACATAAGGTCATATCTTGTTAGGATTATCTTATTTGGCATTATAATGGTGTTTTGATATGTAGATAAATGTTTAATATTGATTTAGTTTAAAACATTTACATCGCTATATATGTTCTCTCTATTCAGACGTTTAAATTGTAAATTTTAAAATGGTAAATAAGAAGAGTGCTGAATATGAAACAACGTATCCTAAGAAATTATTCTATTTTGTGGAAGTATATATTATTTGTGCACATTTTCTGCACATATCAGATAAGTAAATATTTGTCCTTAAGACATTTAAACATATGATACATATAATTCCCAAACGTATTCTCATTATGATATCCCTTTAAGTATGAAGGTGTATGTTTCATTTAAAAATGTTTTATCCAAAAAGGTATAAGAACCCATTATTTAAGATGCATCAGTTGTGGTATAGCATAGGGCTATGACTACGGCTACCAGCCGAAGCGCATAAGCTGTGATTATCACACCACCTTCTTCTTTATGTGTGTATCTCTTTGTGGTTTTAACTTTGGATATTAAAAGTCAAGTTTTACTTAACCTTTGGGACTTCTGTGCTTACGTCACTTCTTTGGATGAACTGTAAATACATACTGTATATACACATATAAATACATAAATATGGGGGCGGAGTCGACTGCCGACATGGACGGTCGCACTTAAAAGGAGTTCCATGTAAAGTGAAGCTAGGGAGCATATTTAAGATATGTAGAGTAGTCAGTTACACGTAAAAACTTAGCCCCCACATCCAGCACGTCTGCTAGTGGCTCTGACTAAGCGCTGATTAATATATCTTCTAATATACTCACTGATATCTATCTATATCTATACATACATACATACATACATACATACATATATATATATATATATATATATAATACCGTCCATACCACACAGGTTATACCCTCCAGAGGTCGTCTGCCTGGGTGCTATGATGCCTTAAATATTTCCTGTACAAATGACAGCACTCTCAGGTCTTTTTTCAAAATGAGATCAACAAAATTCTCTTTTTTAATGGAACGTTTTCGAGGAGCTTGTCCCCATCATCAGCATAACATTCAAGTGTGACAAAACATATATTTATACAAACAAACCAATTAATCAAATCATAGTAACCTGTGTCTCCCTTGGTGTCCCAGAAAACCGCCAACCACTCGTGTTTGGAACGCACTATGCGTTCCAGTGCTTTGTAACCGGAAGTACCTCATGTCATGTGACTTCCGGTTTCGTATATTCACAATATACCTTATCCGTGCAGCATTTACATATTTCAAACTTATACTCTTGAGTATTTTTGCTTACTATATGCCTATTATACTCATATAGACATTACATTGCCTTATTTTACTTGTGATCTTGTGATACACTGACTTGTCACTTCTGCAGCGTAGTCTAATCACTCTCACACTAGTGTGCTGATTTGTGCAAACTTTATATTTTTGCATTCCACTTTCTCTGTGTAGTCTATATACTGTGTCCATGTATTGTGTGGGTATTAACTTTAATGTGTTTATTTACAATAGCTTGTGTTGATTGTGCCTTTTATGTTTATCTCGGTTACCATGGTTACCCAGTAGTGTTGGCTATGCATTCTCTATGTGTCTTGCAATCTTTATATAGCCATATTCCCTTAGTTCCTTTATTGCACTTAGACTTAGAGGTCTATTGGTTGCCCCACTACATTCTAATATGCATGTGTATTTACTCTTCCCCTAGGTGAACGTATTGCGTTACTCAGCCCCTCTTTTCTTAGATTCTTGTGTCTTAGAAGGTGTCTGCTTAGAGGCTAGTGATCTAATTGTGCCTATAGGCACCTTACATCTTTTACACATACATTTCTGACATATAGTTTCTTTAATTTCTGTTCTGTTATCATATTATTTTGTACATTTAGATGTAGCATGTCCTCTTATTTACTGCTTTTATTATTTTTTCTCTATGTTGTTGTTTGTTATTTATTTTTCTAAGATTGTCTCTTTGTATACAGGATTTTCAAGTGTCCCCACTGTGGTACATCTGTCTCCTAGACTTCTATGCCTTGGATCTGTGTGCATAGCCATTCCACTTCCAATTAGCAGTCTATTTCCATCCTGCTGTGTCTTTAGATGTTGTTCATCCTTTCCATGCTTATCTTTTGTTGTAATAGGCTACTGTGTATCAAGGTTATGGGAGTTGTTGTTTTACTGGTAACCTGTCACTACTGTGTCTTACTCCAGGAGTAGTGGGAGGCACTGTCATGTCTCCCTCTGCTCTGATCTAAGGCATATGGCTAGGGCACTACCCCCCTTGGGGTCTGTGTCTCAGTCCTACCTTGATCCGGTGCACAGTATCTGGCCATCGTACCTTTGTATGTGTCTCCTACCTACACCAGTGCCTTAAAGTCTGGTGCTGAGTTGAGCCCCCCTGGGTGTATTGTGCCCAGTCTATACATCCATTCTGCTTCTCGTCTGAGAAGGGCTTTATTACGATCGCCTCCTCTGTCAAGCTGGGGGATGTGGTCAATTAAGATGTATCTGATGCTGGAGACTTGATGTTGTTTTTGAGTGCAATGTCTGGCTACAGGTTGGTCTGAATTGCCTGTGTCTAGTGCCACCCTTATCGCCCGCCTGTGGTTAGCCATTCTTTCACGTAATGTCCCACTGGTCTTACCAATATAGAATTTGGCACATGGGCAGTAGAGTAGGTAGATTACATGTGTTGTATTGCACGACAGAGAGTGTTTGATGTGATACACCTTGTTAGTATGCGGATGGTGGAAGGTCTTAGTGGCTATTAGGCCATTGCACGTTGTGCAGCCCAGGCACTTGTATGAACCTTTGATGTTAACCTTATCTTTCTTTAGATAGCATTTTTTGGGGTCTGTTTTGACCAGCAGGTCCCTTAGATTTGTACCCCGCCTGTATGCAATCATCGGTGTGAGATTATGTGCAAATCTTAGTTTAACATCAAAGGTTCATACAAGTGCCTGGGCTGCACAACGTGCAATGGCCTAATAGCCACTAAGACCTTCCACCATCCGCATACTAACAAGGTGTATCACATCAAACACTCTCTGTCGTGCAATACAACACATGTAATCTACCTACTCTACTGCCCATGTGCCAAATTCTATATTGGTAAGACCAGTGGGACATTACGTGAAAGAATGGCTAACCACAGGCGGGCGATAAGGGTGGCACTAGACACAGGCAATTCAGACCAACCTGTAGCCAGACATTGCACTCAAAAACAACATCAAGTCTCCAGCATCAGATACATCTTAATTGACCACATCCCCCAGCTTGACAGAGGAGGCGATCGTAATAAAGCCCTTCTCAGACGAGAAGCAGAATGGATGTATAGACTGGGCACAATACACCCAGGGGGGCTCAACTCAGCACCAGACTTTAAGGCACTGGTGTAGGTAGGAGACACATACAAAGGTACGATGGCCAGATACTGTGCACCGGATCAAGGTAGGACTGAGACACAGACCCCAAGGGGGGTAGTGCCCTAGTCATATGCCTTAGATCAGAGCAGAGGGAGACATGACAGTGCCTCCCATTACTCCTGGAGTAAGACACAGTAGTGACAGGTTACCAGTAAAACAACAACTCCCATAACCTTGATACACAGTAGCCTATTACAACAAAAGATAAGCATGGAAAGGATGAACAACATCTAAAGACACAGCAGGATGGAAATAGACTGCTAATTGGAAGTGGAATGGCTATGCACACAGATCCAAGGCATAGAAGTCTAGGAGACAGATGTACCACAGTGGGGACACTTGAAAATCCTGTATACAAAGAGACAATCTTAGAAAAATAAATAACAAACAACAACATAGAGAAAAAAATAATAAAAGCAGTAAATAAGAGGACATGCTAAATCTAAATGTACAAAATAATATGATAACAGAACAGAAATTAAAGAAACTATATGTCAGAAATGTATGTGTAAAAGATGTAAGGTGCCTATAGGCACAATTAGATCACTAGCCTCTAAGCAGACACCTTCTAAGACACAAGAGTCTAAGAAAAGAGGGGCTGAGTAACGCAATACGTTCACCTAGGGGAAGAGTAAATACACATGCATATTAGAATGTAGTGGGGCAACCAATAGACCTCTAAGTCTAAGTGCAATAAAGGAACTAAGGGAATATGGCTATATAAAGATTGCAAGACACATAGAGAATGCATAGCCAACACTACTGGGTAACCATGGTAACCGAGATAAACATAAAAGGCACAATCAACACAAGCTATTGTAAATAAACACATAAAAGTTAATACCCACACAATACATGGACACAGTATATAGACTACACAGAGAAAGTGGAATGCAAAAATATAAAGTTTGCACAAATCAGCACACTAGTGTGAGTGATTAGACTACGCTGCAGAAGTGACAAGTCAGTGTATCACAAGATCACAAGTAAAATAAGGCAATGTAATGTCTATATGAGTATAATAGGCATATAGTAAGCAAAAATACTCAAGAGTATAAGTTTGAAATATGTAAATGCTGCACGGATAAGGTATATTGTGAATATACGAAACCGGAAGTCACATGACATGAGGTACTTCCGGTTACAAAGCACTGGAACGCATAGTGCGTTCCAAACACGAGTGGTTGGCGGTTTTCTGGGACACCAAGGGAGACACAGGTTACTATGATTTGATTAATTGGTTTGTTTGTATAAATATATGTTTTGTCACACTTGAATGTTATGCTGATGATGGGGACAAGCTCCTCGAAAACGTTCCATTAAAAAAGAGAATTTTGTTGATCTCATTTTGAAAAAAGACCTGAGAGTGCTGTCATTTGTACAGGAAATATATATATATATATATATATATATATATATATATATAACTTCCATGTGTGTCTGCACTCACAATGCAATAGGGACATCAACCAGGGTGCCAAGTCAGGTATAACAATAATCCATTATAGAAGAGGACTGCACTCACTGGATTTAGTATATAAAATACATTTTTTTATTAAGGTGACGTTTGGGGGTACGCAGACCCCTTCCTCAGACCAGGCAACAGTGCAAGTGAACAGTGTGCAATATAAAGCAACATAGCCCCTCCCATCAAACAATTAGTGAATTTGCGCCAAAACCTATGTAACCATGACAACAGGTGAATCACCTAATTAACAATATTCCTACCTTTACTAATGTGATAGTTAAAAACAGTATAATTGTGCAAACCATATAAGTGTATCTTAAAACTATTCTCAAACAATAAATTACATGACATATGAGTAGCACCTAAAACACTCAAGGTGCACCCAAAGAAATAAAATGTCCCCCTACAATGTGATGTGTGACATACTGAAATAGCTACCACAAAGAAACAACTTAACATCGATAAAGGCAGTCTATAGGAAACAGCGCTCAATAAAAGATAGTTGCAGGACCTAGGCAGTATATCAGCATTTAAACATTAGTGCATCAGTATCTCTCAGTAAAACATACTTCTCAGTAAACAAAGGACAAGTAGAGAAAAAGGACAAGAAGAGAAAAAGGGCTCATAGCCAGAAAAACATGTATGTCAAGATTTAGGCAAGCATGTAGATGTGTGTGTCAACTGTTGAACATCAGTAGGTATATCGTATAGCATCCATAGACTAATCTTAGAGAGAAAGAGGGTGTCATCACACCATCACCGACTACTGAGCCTAAGGGGTAATATAGATAATTTCAAAGAAGTGTGATTGCAATACATACAAAGAGTCAGCAACGTAAGATCGCTATTTAATTCTCAAAGGGGAAAAAATATATATATATCTCTACCAGCCAGCAATGTCTCTAGTTCAGGTAACTTACTTGGCATGAGATGTGATAGATACTGTCAAAGTGATTGCAGCGTGTTGCAGAGAGGGAGCTGGAGACAAGATATGTCAGTTAGAAGTTTCAAAAACAGGCGCGGATCAACACAGTCCCGTGTCTGTGTCAACGGTGTCAGTGAGCATGGCTAATTTGCATAGCCGTCTGACGTCCTCAGGGGGGTGTGTATCAAGCAGTCAGAAAACATAGATGACAGCTAACCGATGGAGGTATGTACAATAATTTTTTGGCTTGTTGCGGCTAACATCGGTTAGCTGTCCTCTATGTTTTCTGACTGCTTGATACACACCCCCCTGAGGACGTCAGGCGGCTATGCAAATTAGCCATGCTCGCTGACACAGTTGAAACAGACACGGGACTGTGTTGATCCGCGCCTGTTTTTGAAACTTCTAACTGACATATCTTGTCTCCAGCTCCCTCTTTGCATCCGGATACAAACCATAATTACAGGATACATCATTACCTCACTTGCACTACACCCTTTGTGGTCTATCTCATCAATTGCCCGTGTGGGCTGTTCTATGTGGGAAAAACGGTGGATGATGCCCGCACTCGCATGGCCAACCATAGATCAGCGATCAGAGCTGCAATTAGGAACGGAGGCAGCGATCAACCCGTAGCACATCATTTTGCAAGCAGTGGACATAGTGTCCAGGACTTAAGATTTAAGATCATTGACCATGTACCTGTACCCCCGAGAGGAGGTGATAGACACTGGACATTATTTCAACTAGAATCCAAATGGATGTACAAGTTGGACACATTACGCCCGAGGGGCCTTAACGTCAGCTTGGACTGGCATTGCTTTCTGTGAACTCAGGGGACTTATGACTCAGATGAGTCTACCTAGATGATCTCATTAGATGGACGTTGGGGATTCCAGATGGACAGATATTGATCCCTACACTAGTCTCGAGCACTGAGAGTCCATGACCCATTTATACTTGTTCACTCTTGTTGATGACCTTTACTACATTTTTCTCCCCTTGGTTTCTTCTTTTACTTCTCTCTCACACTTTTCTGTTCCCTGAGGCTTGTCTGGTTCCTCCTTTTCCCATGACTCTGGTGTCTATCTCTCGTGGCTTTGTTTTTACTGCTATTTCTGGGTCTTGTATCTCTAACCACACTTCTTTTTACCTCTTGTGATTTATTTCTCTCTGGTTTTCCATTGTTTATGTACTATTAGTAGTATATTTATTATTAATTTTATTTATATTTATTTTTTATATTTTTATTTTCATTTTTATTATTATTTTTTTATTATTATTTTTATTTTTTACTATTCATTATTTATTATTTATTTTACTGTTACCTTTACTTTTATTTATTTATTTTATTTTATTTTATCCTTATTTTTATTTTACTATTATATTTCATTTATAATTTATTTTCTTTGCATTTATTGTACATCACTATTAGTTTTTGTATTTACTTTTTTCTTCTTTCTTTTTCATTTTATTATTGGTATTAACTCCTATTCAATGTATTGTATTGCTTATTCCCCTCTGATTCTAATAGAGCCATTACTCTAGCATTTATCTCCGCTTGTTCTAGTGATTCTTATATGTCAGATGCTAGGAAGGTTGTGTATTGCTTACTCCGCTGGGTTTGGTTCACATATTTAGTATCTCCTATATAGTTGGTGACTGTGAGCTAGACGTAACCATGGGATAATAGAATTATCCTGAACTGGTGCCAAACTCAGATTTTTATTTGCGGTTGCTATGACAACCAATAGTATATACGCTATGTTGATTTTGTGAGGAGCGAAGTCACATTCAACATTATTAGACTTGACAAGTTGATTTTTTGTATAGTTCCAATAATGCATAGTAGAGTTTAAGTGGTCACTGTAAATTTTTCCCCTCTGACGTCCTAGCGTACAAGGTTGCTATGGCAACCAAACATATGAGTAAGCTTTGGCGCGTAGTGCTTGATGCATAAGGTTGCTATGGCAACTTATCTGTGAATGAGACATGGCGCCCAGCACTAACGCTACAGCATGGCCGCAAGGAGCGCGTCTCTCGCCTCACTCCTTACACCTAACAGGTAATTGACCAAATCGATAGAGCTGTATAATTTTGCTAATCGCAAGAAATGGAATGTTTTGGTAAACTACGATTCTTGGGTTGCGCTCTTATACAGTTCCTGAAGCTTAAAAGTATAGTGTGTCCATCTAGGCTTTTTTTATCTCTAACAGTAGTATCACCGGATATTTTATGTATCATAAGTTTGGCATAATTCACTTGAACCAGGGTGTCAGCTGTATGACAGACGTATATTTACACTTGTGTGTGTCGATAATATGTTTATGCCATTATAAGTTAGCACAGTATAAGGATTTATGAATTTTTTATGTCTTATTGCTCACTTTTATTGCTCTCTTGAAATGATTTAATTTAAATATACAGAGCTCTTCTGGTTTGCAGCTTACACTATTCTCTAGCTAGCCAGTACTTGTTTATTGAGGATCACCATGACAACTATTTTGAAATTTGGCGCAATTTTCTCACTGGGGGAGGGGCTTATCTTGTTTAAATGTTCAGTTGAATGCAATTTTTGTTTGTCTGAGGAAGGGGAGTGTGTCCCCGAAACGTCACGCTTGAATTATTAAATATTTTTCACTAAAAGACCAGAGAGTGCTTTCCATCATTCATTTATATATCCATATCTGCTAGCACCCTGGCACTTAATATTTTGGAAGTGAGAGTGCTCTCACTGAAACAGTATATATATATATATATATATATATATATATATATATATATATATATATTTATACATACATAAAAAGAGAGAAGCGCTCAACCTGGGAGCGAACAATAGCATAATAGTTTGTTCTATGGCTAGTTACCACCCAAGAAGCAGCCTCTTTTTGCTCAACATGTGCCTTTCACAGAGAAGAACTTTCCTGAAGCATATCATTCTAATCCTGACTTCACAGTACAGTCCAGCCCCGAAATACCAGGTTATCCCTCTCTGAACGAGAGGAACAGCAAAACTCCAGACGTACGTTTCGGCCTATTGTGGGCCTTGTCAGTGAAGTGCAGCCATATCCCTCTAGGCACACTGAGCAACGGTCGCTTCTCTCTTTTTGTTTATGCAAATTATGACACTTAGGGAAGTCTCCCTAAGTGTGATGCGGGAATACAGACTTGGACCCGTTGCTCAGTGTGTCTAGAGGGATATGGCTGCACCTCACTGATGAGGCCCACAATAGGCCGAAACGTACGTCTGGGGTTTTGCTGTTTCTCTTGTTCAGAGAGGGATTGTCTGGTAATTCGGGGCTGGACTGCACTGTTAAGTCAGGATCAGACTGATATGCTACAGGGAAGTTCTTCTCTGTAAAAGGCACATATTGAGCAAATAGAGGCTGCTTCTAGGGTGGTAACTAGCCATAGAACAAGCTATTATGCTATTGTTCGTTCCCAGGTTAAGCGCTTCTCTCTTTTTATCTATGCAAATTATGACACTTAGGGAAGTCTCCCTAAGTGTGATGCGGGAATCCAGACATGGACCTGTTGCTCAGTGTGCCTAGAGGGATATGGCTGACCCTCACTGACGAGGCCCACAATAGTCTGAAAGGTATGACTGGGGTTTTGTCGTTTCTCTCGTTCAGAGAGGGATTGCCTGGTATTTCGGGGCTGGACTGCACTGTTAAGTCAGGATCAGACTGATATGCTACAGGAAAGTTCTTCTCTGTGAAAGGCACATATTGAGCAAAAAGAGGCTGCTTCTAGGGTGGTAACTGACCATAGAACAAGCTATTATACTATTGTTCATTCCCAGGTTGAGCGCTTCTCTCTTTTATTTATAAAAATTATGACACTTAGAGAAGTCTCCCTAAGTGTGATGCGGGAATCCAGATGTGAACCCGTTGCTCAGTGTGCCTAGAGGGATATGGCTGCACCTCACTGATGAGGCCCACAATAGGCCGAAACGTACGTCTGGGGTTTTGCCGTTTCTCTCGTTCAGAGAGGGATTGTCTGGTATTTCGGGGCTAGACTGCACTGTTAAGTCAGGATCAGACTGATATGCTTCAGGAAAGTTCTTCTCTGTAAAAGGCACATACTGAGCAAAAAGAGGCTGCTTCTAGGGTGGTAACTAGCCATAGAGCAAGCTATTATGCTATTGTTCGTTCCCAGGTTGAGCGCTTCTCTCTTTTTATTTATATTTATACATACGTTGTGTTTCATTTTTCATGTTGCCAAGGTCTCTGTGTGGAACCGAAACGTTATGCTTTGACACAATAAAGGTGGTTGGAATAATCTGTGGTGCCTGCTTTCTTGCTGTTCAGTTGGGACCTTTAGGGAGTCCTGATCAGCAAACTTGCTTATTTCGATATGGCTATAGCAGAGCACACAGTGGATGGATGTGTTGGTGAGTGCTGATCTCTTTGGATTTTTATATATATATATATATATATATTTATACACATACATATATATGCATACTGTATATATACATATATATATATATATATATATATATATATACCTTATATATAAATAAATAAAAATATATATATATGTGTGTGTGTGTATATATATATATATATATATATATATATATATATATATATATATATATATATATATGTAAATATATGTGTTATGGCTAACATATTTACATGTCCCTCAATATTTACATGTTTGAATACAGCAATGTTGTCTTTCATACCTCTGTATTTAATCATACGACTATTTGTAAATATTGTAAATATATTATTATTCAGATCAATAATAATTGAAAATAATGTTCGTTCTGTGCTTAAAGGGACATCAAACTCATATATGAGATTTAAAGTGAAGGTACAGTTAACTATATCTCACAATATACTAAAAGTTATCACCCAAATTGAATATGAGTTTCATTCATCACTTTTTGAAATTTTAATTATAAAGGAAGTTATTGGCGTTTTTACGCACAAGTTTTAGCTAGTGAAATTCAAACCGTAATATATATTTTTTTTCCCCTATGGTCACGTTTTATTTTAAGCCTATTGAAATGCTGGTCGTTAGGCAGCCATCAAATAACGTCATCCGCCTCTCATATCATATGCGCATGCGTTAGTCATCTGTTGGACTTCATGCCCCAGAAGTCTGTGGGGTTGCCGAGCCTTAGAGCTGAGCTTAGAGATACACGCTGACAGCTGCTCAGCACCATGCCGAGGGCACGGAGAGGCAACAAGTGATTTAAAAAGAAAAGTGGGAGCCGCGGTGAGCTAAGGGGAAAGTGGCTAACAATTAAAAGCCCTGGGAATTTAGAGACAAGTGGCTGGGGATTTGTGAATGTGTTACACATTACACATATGCACATGCGCAGTGTGTTGGATCCTCGTGAATGCGCATTGTTGGCACGTATAGAGCGGGTGGGACCGCTCTATATGTCATTGACACAGTAGAACAAGGAAATGGCTGTTGGGAGGAGTCAGGGACCAAACGGTAGGGAAAAATAAAAGTTATTTATTATATATAATAGTTAGCGACTGAGTTATTTAGAATATGAGTAACTCATTAGAGTATACAAATTTGTAAAACTTTACCTTCACTTTAAATATGCAGATAGACAGACAATCTCAAGCAACATTAATACTTTTCACTTCTAGTATTCCTCAGATATCCTTTTTATTATAAATAGCAATACACATGTGCAAGCCAATCACATGAGTTATCTATGTGCAGACATCAATCAGCAGCTACATAGTTTATTTAAATATGCTCTTCATCAAAGGATATCAAAAGAATGAAGAGCAGTAAAATATATATCAACCAATTCAACATATATATTGTTTTTCAAGTCCCTCCAAAAAGAATACTTAAAGGAATACTGCAAAACTATAATTTAGATTTATTTTTTTAATTAAAAAAACTTTTTTCATAATGATTTTAAAACTTTCAACAAAAAGGTATAAAACCAAATAAAACAAATTAAAAAAAGCCCTGTAGATAGAAGTGTTAAAACAAAATATGGAAATGTCTTACATTCTGCTTTAGCCACCTCCTGATCTGCCATCGCTGGTGACATGGCTGGGGCAGGATCTGGGGGCCACTGATTCATCACTTTCAGCTGTCAGAAATGAAGCACAAAAAAAATCATTGTTAGGATGAGGATTATGTGACAAGTCATAAATTATACTCATCATTGCTGTAGACTGTTATGGCAACATAATGAAAACATCATACAAATATGTAAATTCAAAAACACAATCCTTTTTTCAAACTTACTTTGTTATGTTAAATACTGCAAACATGTTTCCCAACAGAGGCCTCGCTTCCATTGAGTCGTTATTCAGTTTGCGTGCACTCGCAAACCGTTAAATATGCTGTCGAAAGCAATATCATTTATCGACTGTTTCCAATGGCGCGTTATACCTCAATATCGGCAGCTGGACTCCGGCTGCCGAAAAGATCTTCGCGTCCCATAGAAAGTAATAGAAGCCGTTAATCGATAAATTATACCAGGTTTCCAATGAAAGTTCTAACCGTTAATACACTGTCGGAGGCTGTCGATACATTGAGAAATATTACCCCCAGCTCAACTAGGTGTAAAGGAGGAAAAAGAGCTTTTTTGAGGCCTGTTTCTCATTGAAATTGCAAATCCAAAAGAAATTATGAGTGTTTCAATGTACAAATAACATTATATATGCTACATTTATTGGTCCTATGTATAGGAATATTTGCACCCATGTTGTCATAGAATTTTCAATATGTATGTACATATAAAAATATATGCAAGCACCACAATTATGGAGCGACTTCCCGTACACTTTCAAACCTTCCCCATGCCTAATATCCTTTAAGAGATCCCTCTCTACATATCTCAAAACAGAATGCACCTGTCATTGTTGATTATATATTTCCTACCTGTTCTATGTTAAATTTTTGGGCATATATCATGTATTATTATTGTTTTTTATTTGATTGTACCCATAAGGTCTTAACCCCCTATTCCATCTTACGACTTGTCTTATAACCTTATACCTATAGAAATAAACAGACCAGCCACGTAGTTGGGAGAAAAAACAAAGACCAGTCACGGTCACGTTTATTTAACATAAACGGTTAACTTGTGCCTGCGATGATATTTAATACCATTGCAGGCACTTAAATAAATTAACTTCCAAACTTGGCAACAAGTTTGTTAAACAATCCGTTGGCGGCATCTCACCCTAACCTAACCCCTATCAGCAGCTGGTCAAGGCCCCTTTCGGTGTTTGCAGCGTGACACCCGGCTGTTCACGCCCATTGGCACAAAAAGAGAGCTGTGGAAATAAGAGATTTTCAGCCTGTACTCGCAAGGGAGGGGACCCCCCAAGCTGGCGCCTAGGCGGGCGTAACCCCTCCCCTTTCTTGACCATCACTCTTCTCCTTCTGTGCCCGCTCCCCAGGGCCTTGACCACCCGCCAGCTAGGGCATCTCCACCCAACCCAGTAAGCCCCCCCCCATCAAGCGAATCGTACAACCCTCTTGATGTGGGTGGGTGGCTATCTTAACAACCCGGGCTCACAAAAGGCTAGCTCAATTAAACCTGCCCCGGCCGGGTTCACTCACCCTAATGCTGCCGCATCGTAGCCGCCATTCTCCTTTCTTCCAGGGGCCGGGTGGGCAGGGAAAACTTTCTCCTCGAAGTCTGGAACAGAAAGAGGCCGGATACACTGCTGCAGGACCCTATAAAGGTAAGCACAAAACACCGCCTCCTCTCCTGCAACATTGTAACAAAAACACCCTAGCACTTTTCCAGACTTCAAGTTGGTAATCCCTTAATGTTGTTACAGACCCACTAGAGGGCCCTCCACTCTCATAAGGTCTTAACCCCCTATTCCATCTTACGACTTGTCTTATAACCTTATACCTATAGAAATAAACAGACCAGCCACGTAGTTGGGAGAAAAAATAAAGACCAGTCATGGTCACGTTTATTTAACATAAACGGTTAACTTGTGCCTGCGATGATATTTAATACCATTGCAGGCACTTAAATAAATTAACTTCCAAACTTGGCAACAAGTTCGTTAAACAATCCGTTGGCGGCATCTCACCCTAACCTAACCCCTATCAGCAGCTGGTCAAGGCCCCTTTCGGTGTTTGCAGCGTGACACCCGGCTGTTCACGCCCATTGGCACAAAAAGAAAGCTGTGGAAATAAGAGATTTTCAGCCTGTACTCGCAAGGGAGGGGACCCCCCAAGCCGGCGCCTAGGCAGGCATAACCCCTCCCCTTTCTTGACCATCACTCTTCTCCTTCTGTGCCCGCTCCCCAGGGCATTGACCACCCGCCACAAGAGCCAGGCGTACTCTTGCCGCCAAACCACTAAGCCAACAGGCAACTATATACATAACACTATTAACCAATCACAACTTTTTTTTTTTTTTATATGACTAAAAGTAGAGCACTCCTGATGTCTTTTAAGAAGATATCCAAACCCACATCTGTCAGGTGGACACCATCAGGGCGAAACAAATCCTTCCTGTCGGCCGTTATGAGCTCGTGTCTGACCACAAAGCCCCCTAATGCCGTGACCGTCCTTCCCATCTCCCGGTTAACCTTCTTTCGTACATTGTACGCGGCCTTCTGGGTCACAATATACCTCCAATGTAGTCGTGCGACCACATTGGACCAGCCCAACTTAACATTTTTAAGCCATGTGTGCACCCACTTCAAGTCTGCAATCATGCGTTTAATCAAATCCAATGCAGGGAGAGACCCCAAGTCATTTCCCCCGAGGTGCAGCACTATCACATGAGGCTGCCCCCACCTCTTGTGCGCCTCCTGCAATAAGGCTGGCAGATCTGCCCACATAAGGCCTCTGCGCCCTAACCATCGGAAGTTCGCCCAGGACATTGCGAATCCAAGTTGCTGCCCTTCCACTGACCGCAGCGCCCTGATGGACGCCCAATGGATGTATGAATGCCTGACAATCCATACACGCACCGGAGGGGAATTGCCACCTCTTACACCTGGCAAAACAGATCAAACCACATTACCCGTCATGCCCTTGTCAACAATTCCCCAAACCCCATCCCCCACCTAGTAATGCCCTGGCACCCAACCCAAGCGGATGTGTGCCCCAGCCCCCCCTTACTAAGTGGGTCTAATATATCTTTTGTATTGGGTCGACTTCCATCTACCCAACCTTTTAATTTCTGGTGCCGATGTACCAGCCGCTGCCGCGCTGGTAGCCGCCCCAATTCTGAAGGAGTGCGGGCTATCCTTTTCGGATCCAGCCCCGCCAACTCTGCCGTTTTAGCGAGTACCCTGCGAAACTTAAACAGTGACAACGAACTGCCGTCCTCATGCACTAAAAACTGCCTACTATTTGAAGGTCTTACTCTCTGAAATTCCTCAACGCACCGCACCGGGCAGCACTCTGCCCGCGCATGTCTCGCAAGTGGAAGCCACGCTCCCTTGCCCTCCTGATCCGTTTTGGATCGAGGCACAAACAAGAGCAGACCCTCGCCCGAGCAACGCACGTGCTCCGCAAGGATGCCCCCCGTTCCTTTAAATTTGGAGGAGGACACCAGCTCCCCAACCCGTAGCGCACCCGCAAATGCCAGAGCATATGACGCGTTAAACAGGAGCTTCTCATACTCTGACATACAAACCGATCGTAATTGTATCGCCAGTTCCTTTAACCGCCCCAACGTTATGGGTTCCCTCCGATCCTTCGGACGGGGAGAGACCTTGCCCCAACCTTTCAGCACCTGCCGAACCAAGAATGACCTGGAGTGGTCAACATAGCCCAACGCCTTATTAAAGAATGCTATCGCTGCCAATCTGCCTGCTGCTCCCAGCTTACTAACCCCTCCTGTCCTCATCTGAGCCAACCATTCCAGTACCTGAACCCTGGATGCGTCTTCCACCCGTACTCCCATTTGTTGACAGAAAACCACCCATTTGCTCCAGTGACTCTCATATGTTGCCCAAGTCTTTGGTGCTAATGATGCTCTGATTAACGTGAGGATCCCCTCCCAGGCTGGAACAGCTGCCAAAGAAAAGACGGGCATGTTAAACCCACCTTCGGGGCCCTGGGCGCTACCTTCCTAAACTGCCCCCAGTTGAATCGAGAGAGTGCATCAGCAATAACGTTATGCACCCCCGGGACGTGTTTGGCCGTAAAAGTAATGTTGAGCTCCAAGCAGCGCAACACCAGGTTCCGCAAGTAGCACACTACTCCTGGGGAGGAAGCAGACAATTTATTAATGGCGTACACCACACTCAAATTGTCCGACCAGAACACCACCGATCTATTGGCCAGCCTCCCCCCCCATATCTCAACTGCGGCCACAATGGGGAAAAGCTCTAACAAGGTCAAATTCCTGACACAGCCAGCGTCCACCCACTCCCGGGGCCAAGGCCCCGCACTCCATTCACCATCCAGGTATGCACCATACTCGAACGCGCCGGCTGCATCTGTGAACAGGTGCAATACCTGATTTGAAACTGTCGGGTGTCTCCAAAGACAAACCCCGTTGAAGTGTGACAGGAACGTGTTCCACACCCCCAGGTCATCCCTCACCTTGGGTGAAATTCTGACCCATTTGCCACCTCCAGCAGGTCCTTTTAGCTGCCCCTCTAGGCGCCGATTAAAGACCCTGCCAATTGGAATTGCCCTTCCAGCAAAATTCAAAAGTCCTAGTAGGGATTGTACTTCCCTCCTGGTGACTCTCTCTCGCCCCTGCACCAGACGCACGTTCTGCCGCATCCGCTCCACTTTATCAACCGGCAACCTGCATAGAGCCCTGACTGTATCAATCTCTATACCCAAGAATGTGAGCCGCGTACACGGGCCCTCAGTCTTGTCTGCGGCCAAAGGGACTCCAAAACATTCTGTTATGTCCCTCATAACCTCCATGAGCCTAGCACATTCGGCACTACGTGCTCTCCCCACCAGCAGGAAGTCATCCAGGTAGTGGGCCATGGCCCCACCCCCCGACGCCTCCTGAACCACCCAGTGGAGAAATTAGCTGAAACACTCAAACAGCGCGCAGGACAGTGAACACCCCATGGGCAAACACCTGTCCACATAGTATGCGCCCTCGAACTTCATCCCCATGAGCGTAAACGCTGAAGGGTGAAGTGGCAATAGCCTGAACGCTGACTCGATGTCCAGCTTGGCCATTAACGCTCCGGGGCCCAGCGCCCGGACCAAAGCAAGTGCCTCGTCAAAAGACTGATAGTGCACTGTGCTAAGTTCCGGGTCGATTGCATCGTTTACCGATGCCCCTTTCGGGAATGACAGGTGATGAATCAACCTGAACTTCCCAGCCTCCTTTTTAGGGACGACCCCCCAAAGGGGAGACCACAAGCCCCGCGATAGGAATAGATGCGAAAGGACCAGACACCCGTCCTAACGTCACCTCCTTCGCCAATTTGTCTCTAACCACCTGAGGGAACTCATAGGCAGTTTTCAGGTTCCTGTGTACCCCAGACCCGGCCACGGAACCCCTAACCGGTATTCTAAACCCCTCCCCCAGCCCGATCCTGAGCAGCTCTGCTGCCTCTTGGTTTGGGTAATCCGCCAGCCATGGCAGCATGGCCTGCAGCTTAAGCGGTGTTGGGGCCCTTGCCTCCAGTTCCCTGTTTAGGGAGTGGTCTTGCCTGACCCTGATCCTTCCTCTTTCCACACTCTGTTCCTGGGTGAGGCCCTCCGCAGTACCTGCAGATGTGACGAAAGGAGCAATTGCTCCCCCTATCACACAGTTTGTCCTGGAATTTCCAGCACTCCCTGCCTCGTCTGCCCTGTTTCTGGCCAGTCCTAACTGTCGCTTGTTGCGTAGGTGAGGGGAGGGTTGAAGGCCCCTCGAGGCCCAATTTGGACCACAGATGCATATCCTGCATTCCAAAATGTAGCAGGGGGTTGCCCACCATCTTGCGCCGGAAGGCCATGTCGTACTCACGCCATGCACTCTCCTTGAACCTGACATGTATGTCCTCAATGGTGTCTTGGTATTTAAACAGGTTGTGGCCTTGCAGGGGCCACCTATCTACATAACATGCTGCCAGGACCCTGAAGCATTTCAACCATTCTTCATAGGTCTCCGGCCTGCGCACCCTCTTAGGTCCCGAACCATCCGCGGCCCTTTCTTTGGCCCTGAACGCATCCAGAGAGAGCTCAAAAACATTGACATAGCGCCCCTCCTGTATTTTCTTAATCACCTTAGCCTTCAGGTGACCATACAAGGAGTGAACCAGACACGGGTAAGTATTCCTCTGCGCCGCAACCTTGCGCGGAACTGTCGTATCCATGGGCATATTCGGCCCTGGTGTCATCGCCCCCGCCTTTTTTCCTGACCTGATGCCATCTTCTTTATCCAGCGAAACATCCTACGCTGCCCCTTCCCAACTAGCCCTAGGTCCTCACCGCTATCTGATCCTGTACAGCTAGATGATGTGTCTGTGTCAGCGTGTGTAATGTTCAAGAAATGCGACTCACCACCCCCTGGTCTTTCTGCATCTGCAGTCCCCTGTGGAGCCGTGTCATCCATTCTCTGCTGTTCCCTGCTGGTCCCAGCTACCACCAACGAATTGGAGGATCCATCCGCCGCCCTGGTTTCTGCAGCTGCTGTCACCTGTGAAGATAAAACAACCTGGGGAGCAATCTGGTTTGCAGGAGGGGCCCCAACTGATGCCCCCACCCTACCACCCCTCTGTTCCCCTGTATTCATCCCCAGCGCACTTGATACTGCTCTTCTCACATCAGCTTCATGACTGTTACCCCCCTGGGCGTTGGCACTCAACCCAGGGGAAGCCATCACACCTGCATCACGCATTGCTGCTTGCACTGCCCTTTTAATCATCTCTTCCATACTGCCATTGTTAACATGCATACCGGCATCTCGAGCCATATCTTGACTGCCTCTACCTTCCCCTTGCATCACCCCATGTGCATTCACAAACCCGGGGCTACCATTCCAAACATGCCTTGCCTCCTCCTGTGCCCTAGTCTGCCCATATCTATTGTCAGCTATCACACCCTGCGCACTCTGCTGCACCAAGCTTCCGCTCCTACCGTGTGTCATCCCCACATGTTCCCAAGCTGAGACCTGCTGATGTTGCATGTCCCCCTCCGGGAACTGATTAACATGCCTGCTTGCCCTAAGCGCTTGCAATTCCATCTGCGCATGCGCACTTGTTCCAGGCCTTTCTACATCACACACAGCCTCCTTGCCGCTTGTGCTCCGCTATCCGCCTGTGATCCACCTGCTGCCCTTGGTGAGTACCCCTCTGCCTCCCGGGTCCCCTCCGCGGCCATTGGTGCCCCCCCCCGCAAACCAGAGCCTCCCCAAGTTACCTGGGCTTCTCCGGTAGCGAGGTCCATCCTGCCTTCCTCGATCCCTCCCTCCAAGATGGCGGCCGTGATCCTCACTTGAAGAGCGTGAGGTTGAAGTCTCGCGGGAACCGCCATCTGAGGAGGGAGGGCCTGCTGTGCACTCTGCAACTCTGCCCGTGCGCGCGGCCTCCGACCCGGACCCCCAGCAACCACCGTGGCCGACCCGGCCCGCTCCCGGACAGATGGGGCATCCACCGCCAATGACCGGGCAAGAGCCAGGACCGCCGCCATGGAGGCCGGCAGGAGGGAGGGTAACAAGTCTTGTGCCAGGCCCAATTGATCAGGCCCCATTGCGGTCCCAGGCCCCAGCCCACAGTCAGGCCCATCGCCACCACGCGGCCTATCACACATCCCAGTGCTAACTCCCGGTGACTGCCCCAGCTCCCTATTAGGTCCTGCTACTACTGCAGTGAAACCCCCCACGTTATCCACTCCCTTGCCAGCTCCGGACCCCTGCCTACCCTTGGGGGAAGAGATAACTTTAGGGGTGCTAGTGACCGGATCACTACCCTGACTACCAGGGCCCTGTGCTGCCCTTTCCCTTGCTCCAACCTGCTTCTGCCTTACAGTGCCTGACCCCCCTTCTCCCCCTTTTTTAGGGCCTTTCCCTTTATTAAAACTCCTATGTGGGGGTGTTTTTTGGGGTGTGGGGGGTACCGCCTCATCTGACATGTCCTCATCTCTCTGCGTTGCAGGTCCCTTCTTCCTGGCTGCAACCTCCACCACCTCCCTAAATCGCTTAGGAGGCATCAACTTTCTTCTAGATCTCTCCATCATCCAAGTGCAGAATAACAGAAAACTTTCTCCTCGAAGTCTGGAACAGAAAGATGACGGATACACTGCAGGACCCTATAAAGGTAAGCACAAAACACTGCCTCCTCTCCTGCAACATTGTAACAAAAACACCCTATCACTTCTCCAGACTTCAAGTTGGTAATCTCTTAATGTTGTTACAGACCCACTAGAGGGCCCTCCACTCTCATTGTATCAATGCAATGTTTTGTGTACCCAGGACATACTTGAAAACTATAGAAATCTCAATGTATTTTTCCTGGTAAAATATTATAAAAATAAATAAAATATCTACCTATTCAAAATGAAACCTTTGCCCAGGGATGCTATATATTATCTCAATACATATAGAAAAATAATTAAAAGGAAATAAGTTGTTTATCATGAAGATGAGTTTTATTATTACAGATTTACCCTCATTCAAATGTAATTTTCAATGTGAAAATCATATTTATTCAATACAAAACGATGATACATTAAAGTTATGTGTCATAGTACTAATATTTATAAAATATATGTAATGTCATGTCTGCTAAAGCAGATAATACATTTGCAATATTTAGACTATTAACCAAAATACATAAGTGCTTAATATTACATACGTCAAGAGATATGAAGTATTTTCTTTAACATGGAGTTATTGAAACAATTTAAAAGTGCATTGTGCATTGGTCCCAGGGAGAGTCTGTGTCTGTTCATATGATGTCAATTAAAATGTATTAATCACCTCTATATCATGGTAATCACATATATGTTGTGTATACATCAGTGCTTAAATATCATAAAGATACATTTATCTAATTATTCTAAATATTGAATAATAATCTTGACAAAAAGGAGTGCATTAGTCATGATAGGTATATATTTCAGATATTACATTCCACATAGGACTATAAGAATGAATGCAAGGTATTTGGCCATATCAACAGGAAGGAGTATTTTCTTTTCAACTCTTCTATAACTGTATAACCCTTATTAGCTTCATCTGAAGGAGCAAACAACATATGCTTGTGGAATATAAATCATAACATTTACACATGTCCCGCTGACTAATGTTAGATAGCATATATTGTATAAATTTCAGACACGTATCCCCAAGTATTCTTAAACGGCATAATATCCTCAATAAAAGGACACATACATTTATCAACAATGTACACCTGCATATTAATTGACATCATGTGAAATAAAAATGAATAAAGCTGTTAATTTTTAGCAGATAAACAGCTATTAGAATAATATTAAGATATATGTTCAAATTTGGATTAGAAAAATGGATGCATATTTATGAGATGAAAATAGCACTTAAAAAAGTGCTTTAGTACAAAAATTAGATATGATATATCTTGGGTGGAAAAAAAAGAATATTAATTAATTCTTGCGGCGGGATTTTGACTTTGGAAGAGAGGTACTTAGGTGGGCAGTGTGGCGTCTTGTGCGACGCCCACCAGCTGAATGTGAGGCTAATAACCGGGATTCAGGGTCCTTCAGGGTCCTTCAGGGAGATGACAGAGGATGCAAGGGAGGATGGAGTTTGGGGCCTATCCGCGAGCCTCTCCACTGCCTCTGCCAGGCGGACGAGTGAGGCATTATGGATGTCCATTTGGCTCTGTATCCTCCTGAAATCCTGCTGCTGCTGGAGCCTGGACAGCCTAAGCTCTCTTTGTATGAGCCTCAGTAGATCATCCTGCTGGGACTGTGCCGGACCCTGTTGTACAGTTGGTGTCTCAGGAACCAATAATTGGCTGGTTCCAGGGCTGTCTCTCCGTATTGGTGACTGTGAGGTTGTCTGTGATGGCACTGTTGGCAATACATTGGTGGGTGCAGTGGGTGGTGGTGTGGATTCCTGTTGTGCCATAGGAGTGGGAGGCATATAGTACAGATGATGCAGATCTGTATGCTGCTGTGGTGGGTGCATCATCTGCTGCTGAGGATAATGATGTCGTGGTGGGTGCATCATCTGCTGCTGAGGAGGATGTTGTGGGGGGTGCATCATCTGCTGCTGAGGAGGATGTTGTGGGGGTGCATCATCTGCTGTGGTGGGTGCAGTTGTGGGGGCTGTGCCATTTGTTGCTGCGAAGTATGCATGAACTGCCATTGTTGAGGAGGATGAGTCTGCTGGGGTTCAGAACCCAGAACATGAAATGTTGTCTCTGAGGTAGATGGAGAAGGGCATGATACATCCTCCACCTCATATGCCCTAGGCTGCTGCATATCATCTTCTAAGAGGCTGATATAGGAGTTAGTGTTGCCATAGATATCTTCCTCCTCCTCAGTGAATGTAGGAACATCCTGCTGTGGTGTTGGTGCAGCTTCATACTCCTCCTGTTCGGAACCTACAAATAAATATACGGTATGTTTACATTATCTATCTAATAGAATATATTACTTTGTAGCATAACAATACAGACTATTATATTCCATATTTATGTGTATATATGTACACACACACAAATACACACACATACACACATACACACACACACACACACATACACACACACACACACACATACACACACACACACACACACACACACATACACACACACATATAGTGTGTTTGGGATAAAATCCAAGCATATATGACCATAACTGATGAATCTTTATAGACTGTGTCTTAAAGGAACATTGTTAAAGGGACACTGTACCCAAATATTTTCTTTTGTGCTTCAGATAGAGCATGCAATTTTTTTTTTTTTTTTAATTTTTATTTTGTGCCAACAATGCCACAAATGTAATCGTGGAACAGTCAAAACAGTTTTGTATAACAGTTACAAGAAATAAAGAAATTAACGTTGCAATGAATGTGTCCAATCATCCTTATTTGTAAATACAGATTTCATAAGAATGGGACTATCCACCATATACCGTTTATCATTTCTATTTGCATCCATTTTTTATGAAACACTGTTGGAGTTTTTAACTTAGTATTTGAGAGAAAGAAGATAAAACAACAGGGAAAAAAAAAAAAGAGGAAAAAAAAAAAAAAAAGAGAGAGAGAGAGAAAGAAAAAAAAAAAAAAAGAAAAAAAGAACCATCTCTCTCCCCCCTCCCCCACCCGCACCCACCCCCCACTACCAGGCGCCCAATTGTACTATTTCAGAGTTTTGAAATGGAGTTATCATATAATCCACTTCTGCTAGGGAAAAACTTTTAATGAATTTAGACCATTTGCTAAAAAAGACTATAATTTCTTGCTCTGAGTTCAGATCTGTGGCAAGTTGTTCGATCCGATATTGTTTTTTAAGGTAATTCTTTACTTCATTCGTCGTGGGTATAAATCTAGTTTTCCATTTTTTAAAAATCAAGTTCCTTGCAGCTAAGATTACTAGGTTCACTAATTTGGCATCTCTGAATTCTTCCTTATTTCTTGACAGAAAAATTATGGTTAGTAGGTTAAATTTAAACAAATCGGTTTTCACCCTTTTTAATAGCCAAAATTCTAATCTGTACCAAAATTGTTTGATTTTAGGACATGACCATACCATATGTATTAAGTCTGCGGCTAGCATACTACATTTTGGACATATATTGAATTCCCTATTGTTCCATCTGTGGGCCTTGTCTGGTGTATAATATGTTTGATATAGAACCTTTATGTGGGACTCTCTCCAAGTTTCAGAAATAGTGGAATTATGGAGGAGTGTCAAGGATCTCATAATGTGTACTTCCTTATCTATGCTCGTAGGTAGTTGATCTGACCATTTCTGAGCTAGTTTCTCTACATTACTGCCACCTTCTTTCGAGTTAAGATAGGTATACCATGGGGAAATCGAACATTGACCTACCTTAATCAGGGTTGGCCATGATTCCAGTTTCCCCCAGGTCCATTTCCAGTTGAATTGGGCTCGTAGCTGGCTAGTGTAATGTCTGGCTTGCAGGTAGGCAAAGAAGTCTTGGTTGTCAAGATTGAATTCCAGTTTCAGCTCGTGGAAAGTTTTAATAATTCCTGAGTCTAAGTGGTAGAGCTGTCTGGTGCATTTAAGCCCCTGTTCCTGCCATCTCTTCAAATGAGGAGCTTGGGAGCCCTCTTAGAATTCTGGGTTCCCTAGAAAGGTTTGGTATCTGGGGATATTCGTGTTTATACCCATTAATGCTCCAATCTTTTTCCATGCCTGTATTATTATGTATATGGTTTTATGAGTCTTCACCTGTTTGGGGAAAAGATGAGCCGGAGTATGAAGTAATGATATTGGCTTCAGGGGGTAGATTATGCTGTTCTCTAATCTATTGTCCGTAAAATAGTCGGCTTCTGCTATCCAGTCTGCCGCAATTCGGCCTAGAAAGACTAGGTTGTAAAGATATAAGTTAGGAAGGGCAAGTCCCGCGAATTGTTTTGCTAGGTATAGTCTCTGCAGCGAGATTCTAGGTTTCCTTGTCTGCCATATGAATTTGCGAAGCGCCTGATTGAACTTCTTAATATCTTGTGCTTTTATGAACAGTGGGAGATTCTGCAAAATGTATGTTATCTTTGGTAGGATTACCATTTTATATAGAGCGGTACGCCCGGCAAGTGAAAGAGGCAATTTCTGCCAGTCTCTCATTGATGTGATTGCATTTGTAATCGTTGGGGTTATATTTAAAGAGTACCACTCTCGGGGATTGGATGAGACTATAATCCCTAGGTATCTAAATGAGTCCATGACAGTTTTAAATGGATTGTTTATTTGAGAGGTGTCGGTCTTTCTTAACCAGAGCAGTTCTGTTTTTTGTTTATTCATTCTATACCCTGCAAAATATCCGAAGTGTTCAATTATATTAAGTACTATAGGAATATTCTTAGCGGTGTTAGAAACATATACTAACAGATCGTCCGCATATAGAGCCACTTTCAGTTCTTTGTTGTGAATTTTGATTCCTTCAACATGTTTTCTGATTTTTATGGCTAGAGGTTCAATCGCCAAATCAAACAGAAGTGGCGAAAGCGGGCATCCCTGTCTCGTGCCTTGCCCTAATCGAATGCTCTTAGATTCCTGTCCATGAATTACTAGTATAGATGATGCCTGGGAGCAAAGATTATTTGCTAAATTTAAGAATTTCTCTTGAAATCCATATTGTTTCAAGGTGTTTAAGATATGGTCATGGCTAACTCGGTCAAATGCCTTCTCAGCATCGATTGCTATTACCGCTGCGTCCTGATTCTGATCAGGCTTGCCTTCACTATTTTTAAAATAATCAATGGATAGGAGCAGTTGTCTAATTTTAGATGAAGAACTTCTTTTAAGAAGAAAACCTACTTGATCGCTATGAATCACCTCAGGTAAGCCTTTTTGCATTCTTTTGGCCAGGATTGAAGCAAAGATCTTATAGTCCGTGTTCAACAATGCGATGGGTCTATAAGATTCTCTGTGTTGTGGATCTTTCCCTGCTTTGGGTATAAGGATCGTATGTGATGCTAGGAAACTGGGGGGTATTTGATTATTCTGTTGAAAGAGGTGGTTGTAAAGAGTAGTTAAATGAGGAACGATTACTTTGTCCAGGCTTTTGTAGAACTCGTTTGGCAAAGCGTCAGGACCTGGCGCTTTTTCACCTTTCAGAGCTTGAATTGCCTGCATTACCTCTAGTTCTGATATTGGGGCGTTCAGTGTCAAATTAAAATCAGGAGAGATTTTTGTAATATTAATGTCTTCCCAAAAACTGTCCCTTTTATTTATATTGACTGAGTCAGCCGTATATATTGAATTATAGTATTGAAAAAATGATTCAGTTATTTCCTCTGGTGAGGTAAGTAGTTTGCCGTTAATTTGTATTGCTTCAATTGTTTTCGAAGATTTCGAATTTTTTACTAATTTCGCCAACATTTTACCTGATTTATTACCAAATTTGTAAAGATTTGATTGGTATCTTAAGTTTGCTTGTGTAGCGTTCAGGATTAAAAAAGTATCTCTCTCCTCTTTGGCCTTAATGTACCTCTTCCAGTTCTCATCTGAAGGGAGGTTCAAATATCTATTGTAGGCGTTAGTTACCGTAGCAATTATTTGTGTCTCTCTCAGGCGGGTTTCCCTTCTAATATTCGCTGTGTATGCAATTATGTCCCCCCTTAGTACCGCTTTTGCTGCTTCCCACAGAATTACTGGGCTAGAGACTGAATTTTTGTTATTTTGAAAATAGTCTTCCCATTTTCTTTTAAGCCAATCTCTGAACTTTGCATTTTTAATCAAATGCTTGGGAAAAAAGAAGCTTTGTTTTTTAGCAGAAATATTTTTATCTGGAATATATAATGTAATTGGTGCGTGATCGGAGATCAGAATGTCTGCGATTTGTGATTTAACCCCTCTTTGATATAAACTATCATTGATTAACATAAGGTCAATCCTAGATAGCGATTTAGTAGTTTTAGAGTAACATGTATACTTTTTGCTGTCGGGGTTTTGTGCCCTCCAGACATCTCTGACTGCTAGGTTCCGCATAAATGATTTAAATATTTTGCTTTCTAGTTTGTCTTTCTTATTTATTCTCTGTGCTACTCCAAATCTTAATCTGTCTAGGGGGGCTCGCGGGGACATATTAAAGTCCCCTGCGATGATTATATGCCCTTCCACCATTTCCAAGATTTTTGATTGGAGAGAGTCCCAAAACCCATATTCAATTATGTTGGGTGCATACAGATTGCAAAAAGTGTATATTAAGTTTGATATCTTTAGTTTTAATATTATAAATCTACTAAGCGGGTCGATCCATGTGTCTAGTTTTTCATAATTTAATTTCTTCCCTAAGAGAATAGCCACTCCCTTTTTCCTTTTGATTGAGGGAGCAAAAATACATTCAGCCACCCAGGAAGATTTTAGCTTTAACGATTCTTTGGTGTTGAGGTGTGTTTCTTGGATTAGAGCTATGTGGGTATTTATTTTCTGTAAATGTGCCAGTATTGTTTTTCGCTTAATTGGTGAGACAATCCCGCCTATGTTCCAAGAGGTAATTTTAATGTCCTTATTCATAGCTTGATTTTTATTCTCTTTGTGGGAGAGTTAGTTTTATGCAGTGGAGAGCCGACGCCGGAGGGGGGGGGGGGGGGGGGGGAGGGAAAAGAGAGAGAGAAAGAGAGAGAGAGAGAGAGAGAGAGAGAGAAAAAAAAAAAAAAAAAAAAAAGGAACCCACACATAAAACATAGTAAAAATTTGTCTCTAACAAAAATATGATAAACATTCATAGGATTTCACTAGTAAACTAACTTCTATGGGGTAGACCTTTGACCCCATGTTCAGATATCTTTTTCTCGGCTTCCTCTGCTGAGTCAAAGAGAAACGTTTGACCATCTAATGTAAGTTTGAGTGTGGCTGGAAAAATGACAGTTGCCTGCCAGCCCATTTTTAACATTCTGCCACAGACCAGGGAGAGCTCCTTCCTCTTTAAGGAGGTCTCTATAGAGAAGTCCTGGAATAGCAGAATTTTATTGTTGTTGTGAAAGATAGGTTGGTTTTTGCAATAAGATTGAAGAAACCTAATCTTATCCTGAAAATTCAAGAACTTTGCGATAATGGGTCTTGGTCTGACCAAATTAGTTGAGGTGTCAGGAGCTCTCCCCAATCTGTGAACCCTCTCAATCAGTATGGGTGTTTGTGTTGGGGGAATTTTTAACAGTTGGGGCAAAAGATGTGTCATAACCTGCATAAGCTCATCTTGTTTGAATGACTCTGGGAGGCCTATAATCCTCAAGTTATTCCTCCTTGATCTATTTTCTAAATCTTCAATTTTAGCTTGAAGTTTCAAGATTGTGAGCTGGTTGTCTTCTGTTTTTGCCACATATGTATTTGTTGTATCCTCTAGATCTGAGATTCTCTGCTCTGCCTCTTGAATTCTTTGTGAGAATTGTCTGACCTCTAAGGTCAGTAGCGATATGTCCTGTCTAATTTCATTTTTCAGTGAGTCAAATTTTGGGGCGATAGCCTCTAAAATACTAGCTACTAGGTTTTGTGTTTCGTGTGAGCTTGATGTATTCTGGAGTTTTGAGGGTGTTGTTTCTATAAGAGGCTCTACCAGTGTTCCTGTAAGATTCTTGTTCCTGCGGTCCTTGTTTTTAGCTGCCGCTGCCATGCCTGTATTCGGATTGCCAGTGAGTGATGGTGAAGTGATAAATTTATCCATAAACGTGAAAAAAAAGAAAAAAAAAGAGAAGAAAAACCACCCTGTGTCAAGAGTAAACGTGAACGTGCTATGTGAGGGAAAAAAAAAAAAAAAAAAAAGGGGGGGAGACCCCGAAGGGAGGGAAGGGGGGAGTGAAGTGCAAGGAAAGTAAAGGAGAGAAGCGAGACAAGTGAAGTCGTCGCAGACCTCTCGTTCAGTGGTGCCTGATCTGTGCCAAAAATAAAAAAAAACTAATTTGGGAGAAAACCCTCCGTGCTTTAGGACCCAGTTCTACCCACGTACTTAATGTGCTCAAGTGATAAAAAGTCAAGGACGCAGGTTTTTTTGCAGACTGTACAGCCTTTTGAAATTATTTTTGTTACCTGTATTTCTCTGTGTTTGAGTTTTCAGTCAAGGTATACTGTCTTAGTGTGTCTATTCCTCTTTTAATATGTTCCCTATGTGATCTTTTAGTCCCTTCGGATCAGTATTTAGTGCGACCCGTGAACAAATGTGGTTTATTTATCTCTAACAGATGTGTGTGTGCTCACAAGTTCTGTATTTATGGAAAAGTTTTATTTCCTTCTTTTACCCCTAACTCAACATTGGAGCGTTGCAATGAGCCTGCCTCTATCTTTAGAACCCTTGATGTACCTTTTTAGGTTTCTTTCTACCCTTGCTCTACCTCTTTCATGTGCTATGCACAAGGGCTGTTTTAACTTATCTGATGTGTCAAACTAGATAGTCCCCCACCAATTCAGTCTTACCCACTCTTTTTCCTATTCCCACCTTTTTCTCTTTATGCATATAGCTTTTTTTTTTTTTTTTTTTTTTTATTCAGCCTGCTGATCTCAAGTTGCTTGCTCTCTTTTAATACCTCACCAGTTGCTTTTCATGTGGGGGATAAAAAATGTAATACTTATGGGGTAAGAGTAGCCCTTTCCAGTGTCAGCAATTTTGAGCCCACACAACATTTTTTGCTCAGATTAGTGTACTATATATCCCCTTGAGGTTTGAGCTAACCCTTTTCACAGCACCATTAGCTCAAAAAAAAAATTTCAATAGATTTCAAACATTGTATGCAGATACAGATATCAATAGAAACAATCAGATGATCTTTTCATTTATAATCAGCTTAGAACCAGGTTCAGCCAGTTGAGCTTAGAGCTTTCCTTCTTTAAAACCCCTAGGAATTCTTTACAGTGTTTAAGCATAAGCTCTTCAGAGTTTGACTCAGGTAGCACTTTTTCCAAGCGATACCAAAGCTTGTGATTATTTGCCCCAAGCAAAGAGTAATTAGCATGAGTTAATGTTATAGGGCATGTAATTTTCACTTTTATGTCCTCTCCCTCTTTGTCTTTTTTCCTCCTTTATCTTCTCTGATAATGAGGGGTACCAATGAGAGTGAAAGTACCCAGGTGTCTGAGGTTTGTTTTGAATGCCCTCTAGTGAGGGTATTTGTTCTAAGCAGCCATAGGTTTAGTTCCCTTAGTCTCTGTTCTCCTGCTAAATTTTCCACAGCCTAATACCTCTTAGTGAGATCAATCACAAACCCCCAGTGTATGGAGCTTTTTGCTAAGCCTTGCTGATAAGTTTTATTACAGAGAAAGCTTATATAGTCACTTACCCCCTCTCATGCCGCCTGTTTAAGATGTACGTGTTGGCTCTCAGTTCCATCGAGATTTGGGCCACAGCACCACAACACTCTCTCCACACTGCCGTCCTGTGGGTCACCCCGTCTTAGCGCTGCGGGTTCCAGCAATCTCACCTCCTCTCACGCAGCAACGGTGGGAGAGGAGGGAGAACCATTCAGTGAGACCTCTTCAACAGGTAAAACCCACTCTGTAGTTCCGCTACTGCCAGTTCACTCTCACCACCTCCCGCGCAGCACCGGTGGGGGAGGGGGAGGCGACCGGAGCAGTCTGATGACGCGTCGAGTGTTGCGCTGAGTGTTGCTGTGGTCCCTGCCGATGCGTTGGGAGACTCCCGGCAGGGCAAAACCAGCTGGTGCGGCGGCGGTGAGAGGGGGGCAGGGGAGGGCCCCCAGCAAAAAAAGAAAAGGCCACCTGCGGTTCCGCCCGGTGTGCAGGTAAAGAGGGCGATCACTTTTGGGGCTGTGTAGGCAAGTCTTTATAGTTCCCTCAATCCTTACTGAAAAGGGTGAGGTGTAAGGTGTTCTCCACTGCTGTAATTAGGCTTGAGTAGTCTCTTTAGTCAGCGAGAAAGATACTTGTTTGGATGACAAAGTGCTGGAACAGTGGGATGGAGTTCCACTGTCCTTGGTTCCAGAGATGCTGTTTTTCTGCCCACTGTGTAGCCTCCTCTGTGGGTTAGGGCGCAGGATTTCCCCCGCCACGAGCTAAAGGGCTGGAGAGCAGAGCTCAGGTGTGTACACTTAGCTCCTCCTCCACCGGAACCCCCAGTCAGAGCATGCAATTTTAATCAACTTTCTAATTTACTCCTATTTTCAAATGTTCTTTATTCTCTTGGTATCTTTATTTGAAATGCAAGAATGTAAGTTTAGATGGCGGCCCATTTTTGGTGAACAACCTAGGTTGTCCTTGCTGATTGGTGGATAAATACATCCACCAATCAAAAACTGCTGTCCAGAGTTGTGAACCTAGAAAAAAGCTTAGATGCCTTCTTTTTCATATAAAGATAGCAAGAGAACGAAGAGAAATTGATAATAGTAGTAAATTAGAAAGTTGCTTAAAATTGCATGCTGTATCTGATTCACAAAATAATAAATTTGGGTACAGTGTCCCTTTAAGGACAATGACACATGATTTATATGAAATGCTTAATATTCTTGGATATTATATAATCAATATTCTTGCTTGTCGGAGCAGATATACAATACAGAGTGCTTGCTGAACATATTAAATACAACTATGTAAATTTAGATTCATAGCTAAACACAGATGGGTATTTATGATATACAACATATATACATCACATACATGGTTATATTTAATATTGAATATTCACCTTCATACACCTCTTCAGGTGGCACAGAGGTGACCATTGTCCCCTTACATCCGTGAACAGATTCATCCGAGATGACATTGGACAGCATCTCCTCCCATGACCTTAGGTGTATTCTCTTGCTAGGACCACCACCTGTCCCACGTGCATATTTGGCCTGCTGTGCCAGCTTAGCTTTGGTTTCCCTCCTGCAGTCATGATAGTGGTGTTTAATGCTGGCATTAGAACGATTACATCCTAAGCAGCTGACTGCCACTCAAATCTCCCCCCACAGCTTATTCCGGACACCCGCCCTCAGGTTAGGGTTCTCCAGCTGAGGTGCCCTCTCCAAGTAGGCCTCAACAAGAGCCTCCTTCTCCTCCTCAGAGTACCTCTCCTCTCTTAGCCTGCCCTTCACACCTGAAGGGCCAGCAGACACAGACTCTCCCTCCTGTGACTGGGGACCAGCCCTCTCTACCTCCTCTGTCCCTGCAGGCTGTGACAGGCTACCACCAGCCCCACCCCCACTTGCCACAGTCTGCCCCACCCTCCCTCTTCTTTTTGTGCCTAGCTGAGGCTGACTCCTCCTCACTCTTCCCACCTCCACTCCTCTTCCACCCTCTCTCCTTCCCTCCTCTGCCAGGGTTTGAGGAAGGACAAATCCTCCACCCAAACCTCTGCCCCTATTCCTGCCCATACTACTCCCTACTTCCCCCCTCCCCCTCCCTCTATCCACCCTCTCCACTGCCCTCCCCCTAGCCACCCCCTTCCCAACTCCACTAGGCCTATCCATCCCTTTCTCCTTCCTCCCTAACTCTAACCTAGTCCCTAGCTTACCTAACTACACTAATTCACCTAACTAAATCCTAAATTAAATATCCCCAAAACTAACTACCTAACCGATCTAGACCCTAACTATCTCTATTCTATATCCTTCAAAATAAAAATAAAATGTGGGGGTGAAAATAAACAAAGGGATGTAAATTAAAAAGGAAAAACTAAAGAGGATTATAACAAAATTATCGAAAAATAATAAGGGATGCAAATGAAGAAAGGGGTGGGCTATATAGTCAAATGAAACAAAAAATATGGGATGTAAAAAAAAAAAATAGGATGGGCAAAATGTATATATAAAAAAAAAGTTATATAATGAGGAAGGGAAGGGTAGTCAAAGGGGGGATGGGAAGTGGAATAAGGGGATTAATGAAAGGAGTAATAAAGGAAGATGGGGATATGGGGGTTAATGAAATAAAAAAAAATGTGAATGTGTTTGTATCGAATAAAAGTGTGTGTGTTTGTGTGTATAAACTAATGTGTGTTAATTAACTAATGTATGGATGTGTGTGTGTGTTCCTAATATTATATGAGGCCTACAATAAGAATATATGAAAATAAAATATCAAACTCTCCACTAACTCTCAAACAACTCTCAAAAACCCAAACTCCTACCAACACAACTAGCTCCCATGTCTTTCTCTCTAGAG
The DNA here is from genome assembly GCF_027579735.1 of Bombina bombina. Taxonomy (NCBI): domain Eukaryota; kingdom Metazoa; phylum Chordata; class Amphibia; order Anura; family Bombinatoridae; genus Bombina; species Bombina bombina. The sequence continues at coordinate 725,011,680 of NC_069500.1, read as the reverse complement.
GCGATCACAGGTAAAGAGCACAGGCGCAAACCGTTATTCTTATAGACAGAGGTCAGGTTACCATGGCAATGCACTTGTTATGGCGCGCTTTTCGACAAATCCGACATCGGTTGGCAACGCAAACTTACGTACGGTCGAAAAGAGCGACTGCGCGCAACACGCTAATCTTTTCAATGGAAACCTGGTACTAAAATGGAGCCGTAAATTACTTTTAGCTGTCGTCCGCTTCGGTAGCTTACAGCTCCATTTTTAACGACTCAATGGAAGCGAGGCCAGAGTCAGTGGCAGCGGGGGGGGAGGAGTGGTTGCTCCGTGGTGTGGCCATAGAGACCGGCCTCATATCATGGAATCCTCCCACTTGGCCTTGATAGATCTGTGAACATATAAAGATGTATGTCAACATTAGATCCATGTGCTATGTTTTCTTCTGTGTAATGATTTTGCAGCTGCAATGCATTGAGATTGTATTCTTCTGATAAAAATAACAACCAATAAAAAATAATATATATATATATATATATATATATATATAGTATGCAAAAGTTCAGGCACCCCTGACAATTTCCATGATTTTCATTTATAAATAATTCACTGCACTTTGCACAAGGACAAGCTGTATGGGAGAGGGATGCAGAAGAAGCCTGTTCTGCACACACGCCACAAACAGAGTCGCTTGAGGTATGCAAATGCACATTTGGTCAATTCAGCTTCATTTTGAAAGAAGGTGCTGTGGACTGATGAAACAAAGATTGAGTTATTTGGTCATAACAAGGGGCGTTATGCATGGTGGCAAAAGAACACAGCGTTCCAAAACAAACACTTGCTAGCCACAGTAAAATTTGGTGGATGTTCCATCATGCTGTCAGGCTGTGTGGCCAGGGCAGGTACTGGGAATCTTGTTAAAGTTGAGGGTTGCATGGATTACACTCAATATCCGCAGTTATTTGAGAATAATGTTGAGGACTCTGTGACAAAGTTGAAGTTACGCCGGCGCTGGATATTTCAACAAGACAACGACCCAAAACATTGCTCAAAATCTACTCTGGCATTTATGCAGAGGAACAAGTACAATGTTCTGGAATGGCCATCCCAGTCCCCAGACCTGAATATCATTGACAATCTTTGGGGTGATTTGAAGCGGGTTGTACATGCTCGGCAACCATCAAACCTAACTGAACTGGAGATGTTTTGCAAGGAGGAACGGTACAAAATACCTTCATCCAGAATCCATACACTCATTACAGGCTATAGGAAGCATCTAGAGACTGTTATTTCTGCTAAAGGAGGCTCTACTAAATATTGATGCAATATTTCTGTTGGTGTGCCCACATTTATGCACCTGTCTAATTTCGTTTTGATGCATATTGCACATTTTCTGTTAATCCAATAAACCTCATTTCACTGCTGAAATATTACTGTGATCCAAAAACCCAATTATTTATAAATTAAAATCATGGTAATTGTCAGGGGTGCCTAAACTTTTGCAGACAACTATATATATATATATATATATATATATATATATATAAAGCAGCATAGAAGAAGTCACTCACAGGGTCTTGCAGAAAGATAAAGCATTTATTTTGAAGTTTCGGGTGTTACCCCTTTCTCAAAAAACAGCACAGTGTAAACCAGCATAGAGGAAGTCACTCACAGGGTCTTGCACAGTGTAAAACAGTATACTCACCCCCCCTTAAATACCCCTGCCCAGCAAACAATCAGTGCGGTAAGCACCCTGGCACCCGGAAGTAAACCCACGTCACATGACACAAGGTCAAGCCCCATTGGCATAGCACCCAGACGCTCAGTAGTGTAAACCAAGTGAAAGTTAAAAACATAGTGAAAGTTAAAAACACAAGCAAAACAGATTGTTAGGAGCAATGTAAAAATACAAACATGGGTATATACAAGAATGTTAACAACCAGACCAGCATAAATACACGTAGTCATATACAGCCTCAACAAAATCATAAAGTACAGGTAGTGAACTACAGGACATCTGCGGAGCCCAGGTATAGAACTACCAATATACAAGTGTAGCGGTCTTCCTAAGTTCCCCCTGGAATTTCATTAAATAGCTATGCATGCAGGTAGAAGTAGCGAGGCATAGAGGCAAAACACGCAAGCCAGGTAGAACCTGCAGTGATAGTCGTTATCACACATCCCATGCCAAGGCACAAAATCAATGCAGATACCCTAAAAAAAAAGATATCTGACAACTTGACAAAGCAAAATATCAGACAACTTAAACAGAGTACACTTCAAAACATAACTTAAGAAAATACCCAAGAGAACGTAAACACATAGTTGCAGGCAGTCCCTTGCATGGTGTATCTTACTTGGTTAGATAGTGTTCAATAGAACCAAAAGCAGGAACAGTCTTGAAAATATAGTGGTGGTTCATTAGGGAGTCTTGTCCCTATAAACAGCAGTGCCAGTCAAGGTGGACATTGAGCCCCCGGGGGGTCATTTTCCCAAGATTGAAAATCCATCTTGACTCTCTTTTAAGAAAATTTTAGCCCTGTCACCCCCCCTGCTAAGTGGGGGGATGTGGTAGTTAATTATGTATTTGAGGTTGTTTACCTTGTGTCCTGCTTCCACGAAATGCCGTGCTACCGGCTGATCTGATGTGCCTTTATCCAATGCTACACGAATCGCGGACCGGTGGTTGGCCATTCTGGTCCTTAAGTCATCCATCGTTTTTCCTACATAAAACATCCCGCACACACAATGCAGGAGGTATACAATAAATTTTGTGGTACAGGTTACCCTGTGTCTGATCTTAAACTTTCTGGTGGAATACAGATGGATGAAGAAGCTACCCGTAGAGAGACCTTCACAGGTGGTGCAACCCAGGCACCTAAAACAACCTTTTTTAGTCTTAAGTCAGGTGTCATTGCTGTAACAGTTCCTGGGGTCCGTTTTTATTAGCTGATCCCTCAGTGAGGTAGCTCTGCGGTACCCAGTTCTTGGTGGGGGCATGCATTTAAAGGGTAAGTCCTTGTCAGGTGATAAGAGCCCCCAATTTTGCTTAAGGGTATCAGCAATACCTTCTTTATTCTTCGTATAGGTGGTGGTAAATGTGAGTCTATCCTCAGGTGTGGTAACATTAGTACCAACTAGCAGGTCCTTTTGCGCTGTGTCCGACACTGTCATTTTACTGTTTAAGAGATTGTTGTGGTTGTATCCCCTCCGTCTGAATTTTGTCATCATGTCAACCAGTTGTGCTTCTTTCAACTCCTCAGTGGTATTATTCCTAGCTACCATCTTGAATTGGGATAGTGGGAGTGCCTTCTTAAGGCTGGGTGCATGGCAACTGGTTGCATGAAGGACGGAATTTTTGTCAGTTGGTTTACTGAAGAGGGTGGTGTTTAACTTATCACCATGCTTGAAAATTCTTATGTCAAGGAAGTCTATTGCTTGTTTGTCATATGTTAGCTTGGACTTGACTGTCGGATGTACCTTGTTGAATTCCTCGGACCAAGCTAGTAGTTGATCCTCTGTGCCTGTCCACAACAGAAACAGGTCATCAATGTACCTCTTGAAAATTGGCACTCTGTTGTCTTTGAACAGTTGGGTGCCTTGATCCTCAAATTCTGCCATGAACAGGTTGGCCTATGATGGGGCCATGTTTGTCAGACCTTTTTACCGCTACTGTTCCTTTAAACATTGTCATTATCTCCCTATAAAACCCCACCTCTTAACTGAACCATTGCTGGATTATTGTTTCTCATGTTTCAGTGAGAAAACACCTTGGCCAATTAGCTATTGCTGTTGAAGATTCTCTCACCTTCCACACAGCTCGATTTCCTCCTGAGCTGCAGCTCACAGCTGCTACCACACAGAGCCGTAAGGAAGCGTCTGACATCATCAGCTGGAGCCGCTCCTCTCTCCTCACTCGTGCAAGCTTTCTACTTGCATGTCCGCTTGAACTACACGCTGAGCAAAGCAGAACCAGGGAATTCAGCTGCCGCTTCACTCTCCATCTGCACGGCTGCTACAAAGGTCGTATGTAACACTCACTTTGTGCTTTGACTGTATTCTCTGATCCGGTTGTATTCAAACTTATACCTTCATTTAAATCAGTGCCTTATCTGTATATGGTTCCGTGTCTCATAATGTTGTCTAAAAACTATACTCTTCCTGTCTTCAGTGATTTTGAAGTAATAGTTCATGTAGGCAAATATTAAGACAGACAGGTTAACTTTGACAGTCACAGATTGTTATTAACCTTGCTGTTACATCTAAAAAATTTTGCTTACAATATACACCTTACAATTTCAGTGTATCATTCTGTAACTGCTTACAAAAAATCCTCACAAGAAATATAGTTGATAACTAAATATTGAAAGAAAGATCTAACAATGTTAGACCCCATCGCCATTCCAGCCACCTGTAGGTAGAAAGATCTTTCGAAGCGGAAATAATTGAGTTCTAGACATAGTCTCAGCATTTCACATATGACATATGGATACTTGAAAGTTGTCGTCTTGTGGCCGCTATGCCCTCCTGGTGAGGAATGACCGTGTAAAGGCTGGTCACATCCAGTGTGACCAGCAGTGTATTTTCAGTAAGAGGAGGTAAGTCCAGTTTTAATTTGAGCATGGATGCTGAATCCAAGAGGAAAGAGGGTACATTGCGGACAATAGGTTGTAGAATATAATCAATGTAGGTTGCTATTGGTTGTAAAAGAGAGCCGAGAGCTGACACAATAGGTCTCCCAGTGGGGGCATCCAGGCTTTTGTGTACTTTCGGTAGCATGTAGAGAACTGGTATTCTAGGGGATTTTACCATCATGTACTCGCTGGTGTTGGTATCGATATAATTGTTCTTGAGTAACAGTTGTATCATCTCGTCCAACATTGTCTTGAATTGTTTGCTAGGATCTCCTCATAGCGGGCAGTAGGTGTCCTTGTCCTCTAATTGTCGCATAACCTCTTTCTTGTAGTCGGTGTAATCTTGCAGGACTACAGCACCACCTTTGTCCGCCTCCCTCAGAACTATGCTGTTGTCCTCTTGTAATGTTTTCAAAGCTCCTCTATCTTTAATGGTTAGATTGTGTCTGTACTGTTTGTGCTTCATACAATTTTCTTCACATTCCTGCCATAGAAGTCTGGAGAAAGTCTTGATTGATGCATTGTGGCTGTTTGGGTCATAGGTGCTTTTACTTCTAAATTTGGTGCCTGTTTCTGTACTGTTAGTGTTACCAAAATGTTCCTTTAGTCTTAAGGTTCTAGAGAATCTATGTACATCTACATAAAGATCAAAGTTGTCAGTTTGGGAAGTTGGCACAAAAGAGAGGCCCTTATTTAGGACACTCCTTTCTTCATTTGTGAGTATGTGGCTGCTGAGGTTTATGATCAGTTCCTCCTTGATCTGCCCCTCCTGGGTGGTCTGGGTGGGTGGCCTGTGCCCCCCCCCTTCGGGTATGCATCCTCTGCCATCCTCCCTCCTGCTGGTAGTCTGTCTCCAATGGTAGTGATCTGGAGGTATTATCTGTGTCAGAACCTTGACTGGCACTGTTGTGTATAGGGACAAGACTCCCTAATGAACCACCACTATATTTTCAAGACTGTTCCTGCTTTTGGTTCTATCGGACACTATCTAACCAAGTAAGGTACACCATGCAAGGGACTGCCTGCAACTATGTGTTTACGTTCTCTTGGGTATTTTCTTAAGTTATGTTTTGAAGTGTACTCTGTTTAAGTTGTCTGATATTTTGCTTTGACAAGTTGTCGGATATCTTTCTTTTAGGGTATCTGCATTGATTATGTGCCTTGGCATGGAATGTGTGATAACGACTATCACTGCAGGTTCGATCTGGCTTGCGTGTTTTACCTCTATGCCTCGCTACTTCTACCTGCATGCAAAGCTATTTAATGAAATTACAGGGGGAACTTAGGAAGACTGCTATACTTGTATATTGGTAGTTCTATACCTGGGCTCCGCAGATGTCCTGTAGTTCACTACCTGTACTTTATGATATTGTTGAGGCTGTATATGACTACGTGTATTTATGCTGTGGGATTTCGGTCACTATGGTGATTAACGTTATCTGCATTATAGTATACTACTGCTGGTTGGGTTGTTAACATTCTTGTATATGCCCATGTTTGAATTTTTACATTGCTCCTAACAATCTGTTTTGCTAGTGTTTTTAACATACACTATGTTTTTAACTTTTACTCAGTTTACACTACTGAGCATCTAAGTGCTATGCCAATGGGGCTTGACCTTGTGTCATGTGACGTGGGTTTACTTCCGGGTGCCAGGGTGCTTACCGCACTGATTGTTTGCTGTGCAGGGGTATTTAAAGGGGGTGGGTATACTGTTTTACACTGTGCTGTTTATTGAGAAAGGGGTAGCACCCGAAACGTCAAAATAAATGCTTTATCTTTTTGCAAGACCCTGTGAGTGACTTCCTCTATGCAAGGTAGAGGTGAGCGCCAATAGAAGGCTGAGGGTAGGGTGGGGAACGCTAAAATAGGCTAAAATTAGCTGATAGAATGTAAAATTAAAAATTACAAATTTTTTTATTCCATACAATAATTATAATAATAAAAAAGAACAATATACACTGATAGTTGTTCATGGATCCATGTTACAAATGGTAGCAAATTACAGTGTTAGGTAAAATACAATACAATATAATAATAAAAACAATTGTAAATACTGATAAATTCAGTGGCTGATGATATAGCCTTTTATGCTGAGTATCTGTTAAATGATTAACACCTTGGTTGAGTCCAGTAAGTGTAAGATGCTCCTGGTAGATAGTGTAGGGTTAATTGTAATCCAATATTGTGCAGGAGAAAAAAATAGCAAGATTTGGGTGTGATCAGTGTCCAATACAACAATTTAGAAAAAAGTGGTAGAAAAAATGTGTGTTCACTCTATGTGATGAAAAAATGATGATAAAAAATGATGAAATCCCTCCAAAAAAATGTTATAAAAAAAATGAAAAAAGGTGAAAAAGGATAAAATAGGATAAAAAAATAGTGTCAATTTCGAAATCCGAAGTGATGTTGGTGATGTCAGTGCAAATCAATCAATCAGTGGTTCAGTATTGATGCAATGTTTTGAAAAAATAAGATTATGCAAAAAGAAAAAATCCTGAAAAAAAGAAAACAAACAATACTCTAATATATGCAATCTGTACAATAGATATATCAGTATTATGCTTACTCAGATCTGTCGACGCGTTTCGGCCATATACCTCTGGCCTTTATCAAGACTGATAAACTGAGTAAGCTCACAGTATTTATAAGAGTTATGGCTGATGTTTTGGCGCCAAACACTAATAGGCCACGCCCCCTTCCTGTTTGGTAGCATTATGGGTATGGGCGAAAGCATTGTGGGTATGGGCGAAGGCATTTATTTTGCTTGTGTTATTGAGGTCATTACTAAGTTTTTAAAGACATGTGTAGTTATAAATTGTCTTTCCATTGTATATGGCTAGTTTGTGTGTGTCCTAATATGGATTTGTTGTTCATACATATACTTCCGGTTTCGCTGGTGGATCTAGCCCTTACTTCCTGTTTAGCCCTTACTTCCTGTTTAGCTACCCTATGGGACGTTTTAGTCCTGGTTGTTCATATCAATTCTTATGCTACTGTGTGTTAGTAATTTTATTGCGACTTATCTTAGCGATCTGTTTATATGGGCTCTATTCTTTCTCTCTAATTTCTAAATCATGCATGTGTTGCTTTTGTTTACCATTTATTGTTTACGGTTACCATTTCCGGTTCCGGTTTGTATCAATGCATGTGTTGTTTTTGTTTACCATTTTCTTGCTTCCGGTTACCATTTCCGGTTCCGGTTTTTATTGCTCCTTAGTACTTAACATTTCTGACAGTAAAAGCCAACATTATATGATGACTATGCAAATGAGTTTATTTCAAACATGTGTGTTGAAGAGAAAAAAATCAAATGCAGTAGGAATCGAATGTGCGACTGTGCTATATAATAAGTCAAATCGTAATTCTGGATTGAATCTTCAAACAAAAAGATGAATTTGTGAGCAAATGTGATGGTGTACAGACACAATGAAAAGCTATGATCTAAATGCGTTAGACTATATAAAATCCATTTTGAGATATAATATGGAAAATACGTTGATTTTACAAGGATGATAAAACTAGTGGATATACACTAGAGGATAAATACTTATTAATAAAATCTACATATATAAAATCCCATATAAAATGCTAATGCTTATGAAAGGCTTAAAGCTTTAAAAGGTGTAAATACAATTTTGATAAAAAATATAAAATATATATAAAAAGTGTATAAAATGTGTATAAGAGGGGGGCAACACAGAGAGAGTACACTAAAAGTAGGGTGTCACCTATGGTGAGGAGATGACATAAGGAGGGTATAAAAGAGTATATAAAAATATATAAAAAAATATAAAAATATAAAAATATATATGCGGACCTCCTAAAATTGGGCACCAGATGTTGACATCTGTTAATCGGACCCAGATATTAATAAAATATGAATAAAACCAGACAAAATAAAACAGGATAATGAGAAACTTGTGGCTGCGATGGCTGATCTCTAAAAATGAATGAACTCATGTTTAGTGTCGTAGAGTCCTGACTAAGGAACTATATGTTTATATGTGGAACACTATAATGGATGAAGGACATCTGACTGAAATGGGGGGAGGGTAATATGATAGATCTTTGTGGCGGATAGTTGCTTAGAGTGCTATACTGATCAGTGCTTAGCTTTATTTCGTGAAACTGAACAGATGAGATAGGTCCTCCTTATTATTTAGGCCCTTAGGATATAGACAATTTAGGGAAAATATCCATTTGGACTCTTGTAGGAGTAGTTTCTGCTCATGGTTTCCTCCTCTCCAATTTTTTCTCACTATCTCTATTCCACAAAATTTCATTTCCCTAACATTTCCTCCATGTTTAGTTGTGAAATGTTTATATAGGGCTGTATCTGTCCTTTTATTCTCTATACATAGTATATGCTCCCTCATTCTGTCTTTCAGTTTTCGAGAGGTTTGTCCTACATAATGTAATTTGCATGGACATTCAATGAGGTATATGACATTCTGGTCACTACATCTTATCAGACTGTTAATCATAAATTTTTCTTTGGTATATGCTGATAAAAATGAAGTTGTTTTCCAACCATTTTTGCACGCTTTGCAATTCGGGCACGGGTAGAAGCCCTTTATCTTCTTATTACAATGGTCTACCACTGTGCCTATTTTGCCTATTTTTTGTTGTTTGGGTACAGTTGGAGCCAATCTGTTCTTTAGGTTGTTCGTCTTCCTATAAATAAATTTCGGATGTGGCGTTAGTAGTTCTCCCAGGATGTCATCATCCTTCAAAAGTGACCAGTGCTTCTTATAAATCTTTTCTATAATGTGTTTGTTCTCACAATATTCTGTAATAAAAGGGACATCTATAATGTCTTTCGAAGTCGTTCTATCTTCTCTGGTTTTATATTTTAGGAGGGTTTTTCTATCAACAGCTTTGACTTCTTTAATTTTTTCTTCCAATAGTGTTGCTTCGTATCCTCTCTCAATGAATCTCTTTTTTAGTACCTGAGTTTGTTCTTCCCATTTTTTCGGATCTGAACAATTCTTTTTAATCCTTAAGAGTTGCCCCTTCGGTATATTTTCTTTCCAAACTCTGTGGTGGCAGCTTTCATTGTGAATGTAATTGTTACAGTCGACCTCCTTAAAGAAGGTCGACGTGACAAATTCTCCATTTATTATGTCTATCTTGAGATCCAGGAAGTGTATAGATTGTTTATTACATTCATAAGTGAATCTCAAATTTCTCATATTTTTGTTCATAATTTGTATGGTGTAATGTAAATCTTCCATGGTTCCCTTCCAAATGAGAAAAATGTCATCAATGTACCTTACGTAGAGGACCAGGTCCGCGCTAGCTGGGCAGGATTCCCAAAAGATTTGCTCCCATTGGCCCATATACAAATTAGCATAGCTAGGCGCGAACCTGGTCCCCATCGCTGTACCACACTGTTGATGATAAAATTTATTATCATGATTAAAATAATTGTGGGTTAAAATGTAATGAATGCTGTCTAAAACAAAAGTGCATTGTGCCTCAGGAATGCATGGGTCTTTAGAGAGAAAGAACTTGACAGCTTCAATGCCTCCTTCGTGCGGTATACTCGTGTATAATGAGACTACATCACACGTTGCCATAATAAATGACTCTTCCCATTTTAGATTATCCAATATTGTTAGAATCTGTGTGGAGTCTCTCAAATATGATGGAAGGTTGATGACTTGTTTCTGTAAGATTTTATCTACATATTCCGACATATTGCTTGATATCGACCCAATCCCCGATATAATCGGTCTCCCTGGAGGGTTAGTCACCGATTTGTGTATCTTCGGGAGTTGGTAAAACACTGGGGTAATAGGGTATTTAACCATAATATAGTTGTATTCAACCAGAGAGAATACAACTATATTATGGTTAAATACCCTATTACCCCAGTGTTTTACCAACTCCCGAAGATACACAAATCGGTGACTAACCCTCCAGGGAGACCGATTATATCAGGGATTGGGTCGATATCAAGCAATATGTCGGAATATGTAGATAAAATCTTACAGAAACAAGTCATCAACCTTCCATCATATTTGAGAGACTCCACACAGATTCTAACAATATTGGATAATCTAAAATGGGAAGAGTCATTTATTATGGCAACGTGTGATGTAGTCTCATTATACACGAGTATACCGCACGAAGGAGGCATTGAAGCTGTCAAGTTCTTTCTCTCTAAAGACCCATGCATTCCTGAGGCACAATGCACTTTTGTTTTAGACAGCATTCATTACATTTTAACCCACAATTATTTTAATCATGATAATAAATTTTATCATCAACAGTGTGGTACAGCGATGGGGACCAGGTTCGCGCCTAGCTATGCTAATTTGTATATGGGCCAATGGGAGCAAATCTTTTGGGAATCCTGCCCAGCTAGCGCGGACCTGGTCCTCTACGTAAGGTACATTGATGACATTTTTCTCATTTGGAAGGGAACCATGGAAGATTTACATTACACCATACAAATTATGAACAAAAATATGAGAAATTTGAGATTCACTTATGAATGTAATAAACAATCTATACACTTCCTGGATCTCAAGATAGACATAATAAATGGAGAATTTGTCACGTCGACCTTCTTTAAGGAGGTCGACTGTAACAATTACATTCACAATGAAAGCTGCCACCACAGAGTTTGGAAAGAAAATATACCGAAGGGGCAACTCTTAAGGATTAAAAAGAATTGTTCAGATCCGAAAAAATGGGAAGAACAAACTCAGGTACTAAAAAAGAGATTCATTGAAAGAGGATACGAAGCAACACTATTGGAAGAAAAAATTAAAGAAGTCAAAGCTGTTGATAGAAAAACCCTCCTAAAATATAAAACCAGAGAAGATAGAACGACTTCGAAAGACATTATAGATGTCCCTTTTATTACAGAATATTGTGAGAACAAACACATTATAGAAAAGATTTATAAGAAGCACTGGTCACTTTTGAAGGATGATGACATCCTGGGAGAACTACTAACGCCACATCCGAAATTTATTTATAGGAAGACGAACAACCTAAAGAACAGATTGGCTCCAACTGTACCCAAACAACAAAAAATAGGCAAAATAGGCACAGTGGTAGACCATTGTAATAAGAAGATAAAGGGCTTCTACCCATGCCCGAATTGCAAAGCGTGCAAAAATGGTTGGAAAACAACTTCATTTTTATCAGCATATACCAAAGAAAAATTTATGATTAACAGTCTGATAAGATGTAGTGACCAGAATGTCATATACCTCATTGAATGTCCATGCAAATTACATTATGTAGGACAAACCTCTCGAAAACTGAAAGACAGAATGAGGGAGCATATACTATGTATAGAGAATAAAAGGACAGATACAGCCCTATATAAACATTTCACAACTAAACATGGAGGAAATGTTAGGGAAATGAAATTTTGTGGAATAGAGATAGTGAGAAAAAATTGGAGAGGAGGAAACCATGAGCAGAAACTACTCCTACAAGAGTCCAAATGGATATTTTCCCTAAATTGTCTATATCCTAAGGGCCTAAATAATAAGGAGGACCTATCTCATCTGTTCAGTTTCACGAAATAAAGCTAAGCACTGATCAGTATAGCACTCTAAGCAACTATCCGCCACAAAGATCTATCATATTACCCTCCCCCCATTTCAGTCAGATGTCCTTCATCCATTATAGTGTTCCACATATAAACATATAGTTCCTTAGTCAGGACTCTACGACACTAAACATGAGTTCATTCATTTTTAGAGATCAGCCATCGCAGCCACAAGTTTCTCATTATCCTGTTTTATTTTGTCTGGTTTTATTCATATTTTATTAATATCTGGGTCCGATTAACAGATGTCAACATCTGGTGCCCAATTTTAGGAGGTCCGCATATATATTTTTATATTTTTATATTTTTTTATATATTTTTATATACTCTTTTATACCCTCCTTATGTCATCTCCTCACCATAGGTGACACCCTACTTTTAGTGTACTCTCTCTGTGTTGCCCCCCTCTTATACACATTTTATACACTTTTTATATATATTTTATATTTTTTATCAAAATTGTATTTACACCTTTTAAAGCTTTAAGCCTTTCATAAGCATTAGCATTTTATATGGGATTTTATATATGTAGATTTTATTAATAAGTATTTATCCTCTAGTGTATATCCACTAGTTTTATCATCCTTGTAAAATCAACGTATTTTCCATATTATATCTCAAAATGGATTTTATATAGTCTAACGCATTTAGATCATAGCTTTTCATTGTGTCTGTACACCATCACATTTGCTCACAAATTCATCTTTTTGTTTGAAGATTCAATCCAGAATTACGATTTGACTTATTATATAGCACAGTCGCACATTCGATTCCTACTGCATTTGATTTTTTTCTCTTCAACACACATGTTTGAAATAAACTCATTTGCATAGTCATCATATAATGTTGGCTTTTACTGTCAGAAATGTTAAGTACTAAGGAGCAATAAAAACCGGAACCGGAAATGGTAACCGGAAGCAAGAAAATGGTAAACAAAAACAACACATGCATTGATACAAACCGGAACCGGAAATGGTAACCGTAAACAATAAATGGTAAACAAAAGCAACACATGCATGATTTAGAAATTAGAGAGAAAGAATAGAGCCCATATAAACAGATCGCTAAGATAAGTCGCAATAAAATTACTCACACACAGTAGCATAAGAATTGATATGAACAACCAGGACTAAAACGTCCCATAGGGTAGCTAAACAGGAAGTAAGGGCTAAACAGGAAGTAAGGGCTAGATCCACCAGCGAAACCGGAAGTATATGTATGAACAACAAATCCATATTAGGACACACACAAACTAGCCATATACAATGGAAAGACAATTTATAACTACACATGTCTTTAAAAACTTAGTAATGACCTCAATAACACAAGCAAAATAAATGCCTTCGCCCATACCCACAATGCTTTCGCCCATACCCATAATGCTACCAAACAGGAAGGGGGCGTGGCCTATTAGTGTTTGGCGCCAAAACATCAGCCATAACTCTTATAAATACTGTGAGCTTACTCAGTTTATCAGTCTTGATAAAGGCCAGAGGTATATGGCCGAAACGCGTCGACAGATCTGAGTAAGCATAATACTGATATATCTATTGTACAGATTGCATATATTAGAGTATTGTTTGTTTTCTTTTTTTCAGGATTTTTTCTTTTTGCATAATCTTATTTTTTCAAAACATTGCATCAATACTGAACCACTGATTGATTGATTTGCACTGACATCACCAACATCACTTCGGATTTCGAAATTGACACTATTTTTTTATCCTATTTTATCCTTTTTCACCTTTTTTCATTTTTTTATAACATTTTTTTGGAGGGATTTCATCATTTTTTATCATCATTTTTTCATCACATAGAGTGAACACACATTTTTTCTACCACTTTTTTCTAAATTGTTGTATTGGACACTGATCACACCCAAATCTTGCTATTTTTTTCTCCTGCACAATATTGGATTACAATTAACCCTACACTATCTACCAGGAGCATCTTACACTTACTGGACTCAACCAAGGTGTTAATCATTTAACAGATACTCAGCATAAAAGGCTATATCATCAGCCACTGAATTTATCAGTATTTACAATTGTTTTTATTATTATATTGTATTGTATTTTACCTAACACTGTAATTTGCTACCATTTGTTACATGGATCCATGAACAACTATCAGTGTATATTGTTCTTTTTTATTATTATAATTATTGTATGGAATAAAAAAATTTGTAATTTTTAATTTTACATTCTATCAGCTAATTTTAGCCTATTTTAGCGTTCCCCACCCTACCCTCAGCCTTCTATTGGCGCTCACCTCTACCTTGCATATATCTTTTACACATTGGGCACGCTAGGGTACCCATCGAGGAGAGCTAGAGGCATCCCCCACCCCCCTTCCCCACCTGTTCTTTGCGCAGGATATACACCACCTTTATTCAAAGTGACTTCCTCTATGCTGGTTTATCTGGTTTTGAAGTATACCTGGGGCAAGGAGAGCTCAACGGAGCTATTTGGAGCTTGAGTGCTACTACACCTTCTATATATATATATATATATATATATATATATATATATATAATCCTACAGTAAGAAAGCGCACTCCAAAGGACTTGTACAAGAATCCACTTTTAATTTGTGAACGTTTTCGAGCTTAACAAGCTCGTCCTCAGACAGACAAAGTATCATCAGTTACACTTACCACCACCATGACTTTATACCCAATACACCTAGCCGTCACGCTCTACACGTAGGACACGCCCCCAGAGGGGAAGAGTCAGCCGTGTCAATGTAACGGAGTGGTGTAAACACCCCAAAGTGACATGTAAATCATTATAAGCCTAATAAACTTAACAACTCTAATGCGGATATTTGACAAATTCAAGAAAAAGACACAAGCGGAGGCAATAGGAATATATGTATCAAGCTAGACGGTTCTAAAACCTAGTCATAACGTGTATCCATGGAGACTGACAACAGAAGCCACGATTGGCTAGAGTACATGGCCAATCAAGGCACTGAAATCCTCTATCACCGGTGGCTAACAGAACATAATATCAATCAGAAAAGCCTGTCTCTATACTAATAGGTTTAAAGAACATCTGTGTCTGAATGTATAGAAAAATAATAACAGATCTCCAACCCGTTAGTGTGAGTGAGACCACGATCAGGCAACCCGGGCAAAAATCACCTTTATACTGCACAACCAATCAGATGGTCGAGGTGTCACACACAACAGCGTAAGTGGAGTATCAAAAAGCATACGGCTAAAAGCAGCTATGTATAACACATTCAAGAAACAGACACAAGCGGAGGCAACAAGAATATATATATCAAGCTAGATGGTTCTAAAACCTAGTCATAATGTGTATCCATGGTGACTGACAACAGAAGCCACGATTGGCTAGAGTACATGGCCAATCGAGGCACTGAAATCCTCTATCACCGGTGGCTAACAGAACACAATATCAATCAGAAAAGCCTGTCTCTATACTATTAGATTTAAAGAACACCTGTATCTGAATGTGTAGAAAAATAACAGATCTACAACCCCTTAGTGTGAGTGAGACCGCGATCAGACAATCCGGGCAAAAATCACCCTTATACTGCACAACCAATCAGATGGTCGAGGTGTCACACACAACAGCGTAAGTGGAGTATCAAAAAGCATACAGCTAAGAGCAGCTATGTATAACACATTCGGCGCTAGAATATGCATCTGTAAACCCTATAGAACTTAATGTAACCAAAAATAAGTGACCAGCGCATGACATTTGTCACTACGTTTACGGGTGACAAAAATGCTATTTCAGGTGTATTCCAAAAACATTGGAACATCGTTACGTCTGATAAATCTCTTCCATTTACTCAAATGTCAGCACCAAGATTGGGTTTCCGTAGATCCAGATCTCTGAGAGACTTTCTTATCAAAACGGACCCTATTGATTGCTATCAACATACGACTTGGCTTGATAACAAAAAAACAGGAGTTTTCCGCTGTCTGGGTGGCATGACCTGTAATGGGTTAATTACGGGGCCATCCTTTATGCACCCACACAGATGACAGGTGTACCGCCCAGACAGCGTACTGCCTTACATGTACTACTACCTACATTGTGTACTTGTTACACTGCACTTGTGGTCTGTACTATGTGGGCAAGACTTCCGATGACCTCAGGACGAGGATGGCGAACCATTGCTCTGCCATCCAGACCGCTCTCAAACAGGGGGGATCTGAACAGCCAGTAGCACAGCATTTTGTGGACTGCCAACACAAGGTTGCTGATCTAAAATATACCATCACAGACCATGTTCCCCCTTTAACTAGAGGGGGTGATCGCAACAGAATATAACTTCAAAGAGAGGTGCGATGGATGTTTAAGTTGGAAACGGTTACACCTAAGGGACATAATGCATTCCTTGACTGGCAGGTGTTCCTATAAATTCATTACAGTACCATGTTGAGAGCCACAATCCATTCAACAGAGGCCTCTAGTTGCCTTTTTATTCATGGCCTTTACTCTTTGAATCAGTATATCAGGTAGCATTATAGCTATAGTCTTGTCTCTTCCTTTTAATTATCACACAGATAGGGACATTTTGTTTTAGATTTGGCTTCTATTGTTCTCATCCTTTTCCTGCTAAATTGTGCCCAGTATGTCACTTAGTCTTGTCTCACTTATTTTTGGTTACATTAACTACTATAGGGTTTACAGATGCATATTCTAGCTCCGAATGTGTTATACATAGCTGCTCTTAGCTGTATGCTTTTTGATACTCCACTTACGCTGTTGTGTGTGAAACCTCGACCATCTGATTGGTTGTGCAGTATAAGGGTGATTTTTGCCCGGATCACTAACGGGTTGGAGATCTGTTATTTTTCTACACATTCAGATACAGGTGTTCTTTAAATCTAATAGTATAGAGACAGGCTTTTCTGATTGATATTGTGTTCTGTTAGCCACCGGTGATAGAGGATTTCAGTGCCTCGATTGGCCATGTACTCTAGCCAATCGTGGCTTCTGTTGTCAGTCACAATGGATACACGTTATGACTAGGGTTTAGAACCATCTAGCTTGATATATATATATTCTTGTTGCCTCCGCTTGTGTCTGTTTCTTGAATGTGTTATATATAGCTGCTTTTAGCCATATGCTTTTTGATACTCCGCTTACGCTGTTGTGTGTCACACCTCAACCATCTGATTGGTTGTGCAGTATAAGGGTGATTTTTGCCCGGGTTGCCTGATCGCGGTCTCACTCACACTAATGGGTAGGAGATCTGTTATTATTGTTCTATACATTCAGACACAGGTGTTCTATAAACCTATTAGTATAGAGACAGGCTTTTCTGATTGATATTATGTTCTGTTAGCCACTGGTGATAGAGGATTTCAGTGCCTCGATTGGCCATGTACTCTAGCCAATTGTGGCTTCTGTTGTCAGTCTCCATGGATACATGTTATGACTAGGTTTTAGAACCATCTAGCTTGATACATATATTTCTATTGCCTCCGCTTGTGTCTTTTTCTTGAATTTGTCAAATATCCGCATTAGAGTTGTTAAGTTTATTAGGCTTATAATGATTTACATGTCACTTTGGGGTGTTTGCACCACTCCGTTACGTTGACACGACTGACCCTTCCCCTCTGGGGGCGTGTCCTACGTGTAGAGCGTGACGGCTAGGTGTATTGGGTATAAAGTCATGGTGGTGGTAAGTGTAACTGTTGATACTTTGTCTGTCTGAGGACGAGCTTGTTAAGCTCGAAAACGTTCACAAATTAAAAGTGGATTCTTGTACAAGTCCTTTGGAGTGCGCTTTCTTACTGCAGGATTGGATACTTCGTTTGCTGCACCCAAGGCCATATTGGTGAAGTTTGGAGTGCACTTTGTCTATTGTTGTATATATACATGCAGTTAAAGGGATAGGAAATTCCAAATTAAACTAGCATGATTTTTGATAGAGCATGGAATTTTAAGACATCACTTCTCTTTTCAAATGTGCTTTCTTCTTTTGCTATCCCCCTTTGAAAATGAATATACTCATATCCTACACTAGTGGGAGCTGCTGCTGATTGTTGCCTGCACACATTGTCTATTGTGATTGGCTGACTAGATGTGTTCATCTTGCTAATAGTAGTGCAGTGCTGTTCCTTCTGAAAAGGATAACAAGAGAACAACATAAATTTGATAATGTAATGAAATTGGAAAGTTCGTTAAAAATGTATGTTCTATCCAATTTATGAAGAAAATTTTGGTGTTTAATGTCCCTTTAAGCATAGAAAAATAAAAACAAAATTTGTAAAATAATATATATGCAGTATATATATATCTGCATATATGTATAAATATATTAAACAAACTATATATATATATATATATATATATATTTAATTTTTTTGTTTTTTTTGTGGTTCACATTTTCTTTGATCTTTCATTTGCATATTAAATAGGGACAAATATCATTTTTATTAGTTAATCGATTAACAAAAATAATGAATAATTTATTTAAATCTTAATAAAAAAAATCTCAGTTTTGTCACTAATATAAAAATCACATATACATAGTTTGTAGGTATAATGCACAATATATTAAATTACACTTACATCTCCTAATAAGCACTCTGATAGCTCTATAGCACTCCTGCTCACGCCATCTCAGGTCACTGAACTGACGGAGACATTGTCGGTGTGTCCGTCTTATGCCCAACACGTGCCTCATCCTGTGCATCATCTTATATATGATGTGGTCCCGATCTTCCTGAGCCATTCCGCTGACTCCTCCAATCCTCTTGGGGAAGTAATGGTTCATACCGTAGACCAGGAACACCAATTCCCCATCAGTAAAAAAAGATGGACGTGATATGTTTGAAAATCTAATTCACTCTAAAAAGATTATTAAGTGCGACACAACTATCCCAAGTATAGAGCAATCTGATTGAATATTGACAGTAGAAAATGTTTATTAATATTTAATTGGCAGATTATATTCACCATGTGTTCATGACCATTTATATAGCATCTAAACTGAATCTTTAAACATACTATATTATATGAGTCACCAATGACTGACTTGTGAAAAGTATATCCTGTAAGAATATAAGAATTAGTTCTGCGTTGCTAATGATCCAAGTATAAAACAATCTAAATGTAGATTGAGTAAAATACGTATATTAAATTAATGTTGGCTAATTTTATTGATCACGTGATTGATTATATAACAACAATAAGTTGATTAAAAAACACAAGATTGTGGTTATTTTCTATATTACAATTATTTGAACATTTAATATTATATGCATCAGCAATTACGATCTTATGAATACGATGTCCTTTAAGAATTGAATAACTGCGTAAACAAAGATTAGAGTATAAAAAAATGTAATTGTTCATTTTATATTAAATTACGGCTGATTGATGACATTATGAGTAGTTAACTATAAAAGGTGCATGAAAATGGAGTCCAATGTGTGTTATTTACTAAGCTCACATTTGTTTGATAAAAATAGTATTATTTGTTGGATTTGTTGTTGCAACATTTTAGTTTTTTGTTTCTGTGATTGTATATGGCGCCTGCGGAGACTGGTAAGACAAAATCCAGGCGCAATATACAATTTAATTTTGACCAGACCCGGGTTCTTGTAACCAAGGTTCTGGAGCACTATGATTTTATTTATGGCCCAGCAGACCTCTCTCGCCAAAAAAAGGTATATATAAAAAGAGGTATAGCTGACAGTGTCTCTGCCGAAGGCGCCCAATTAAAAATTGGTGGAGCATTGTAAAAAAAGATTCTCAGATATCAAGAAAATCTTGAAGGCCAAGCTGGCCAGGGAAAGGAAGTCTGCACGTACTACAGGTGGTGGCGCTCCATTTGTAGCAGAGCTCTCTTCATACGAGACTCTGCTAATGGAGAAGTTGGAGACGAATATGTCGCTAGGTATTGATGAGGTCGGGCATAATACTGATGAGTTGGCAGGTAATTACACTTTTCTTACATGCTTTATCCATGTCGCAAATTATGTTGTTAAAAATAGTATTTAGGCCTTTTGTTTTATTAACATTATTATATGCAATAATATATTTTTCTACTTTATAATTATATGTTTTCAAGCATCTACATTGGCCGTCAGTATCCAGACTGAGTCCAGTCACAGCTTGTCCTCTGCAGCGACACTGCCTGACAAAATGTGCAGGACCCCTGAAGAAGCAGGTCTTGGCCAAACAACAGGTATGTTTTTTAATGTTTTATTTTGTGTAATTCAAATGCTCTTATCTGTATGATTTAAACTTGATTTATAACTATATATATATATATATATATATATATATATATATATACCTTTTTTCTTTCAGCTGAGGTACGAAGGGCTCTGGGACAACCTCCAACCTCTTCAATCACCTCCACAGGTAACAAAAACAATAAAAAACATTAATGTTATAAGTGTGCTCACTTGAAAGGGACAGTCAATGCCATAATGTTTACATAGTCTTACTCTACAATATCATAGTATTAAACATCACTGTTAAATTACATTGATTGGTGATATAATCTGTGATTGAATAGTAGCTTAAAGAATAGCCTTGTAAAAATAAAACATTCAGGATTTAGAAAGACCATGCATTTAAAAAAAAATACTCATATTAAAAAATCATATTCTTTCTCTTGTTATCTTTTATTTAAAAAAAAATAATGTAAGCTTAGAAGGAAGTACATGTTTGGATCATCACCTGCGTAGTGCTTGATGATTGTTTGGCAACATTTAAAACACTAATCAGCAAGTGCTACCTATGTATTTGACAAAAAATGGAACGTCTCCTAAGCATACATTTAAAATAATATACCAAGAGAACAAAGCACTATAGAAAATACACATTTTTTTCAAAAGTGTATTGAGACACTTTATTTTATTTATTTATTTATTTTAATTTTTTTATTGAGGGAAAGTTTCGGCATACAGGCAAAACAGTGAGGCATTATACAATTACTTACATAAAATAGCAATAACAGGATATCTTATACAGGTTACTTAACGAGCAACATAATCTAAAATTAGTGATATCAATGATGCCACGTAAAAAATATAAGTTATGAATACTATTAATAACCTAAGCCTTCTCTACCAAGATTGGAGGCCACTCTTGGACCCCAGCTCATAAGGGAAAATAAATGATATTTATAGAAGACTATCTTGCATATAGGAGACCACTTATGGATCTCTTTACATTCACCTCATATTTTTCTTTTTATAATGCTGTAACTGTTAACTATGAAGAGGACACAATAAACAGGGTGCAAACACTTATTATATATAAAAGGAGGAATATTGATAAGAATATACTTACTTTTAACATGAGATCTAGTTATGGTTTTGGAGACTCCTGCTATTGCATAAATAGAGAAGGGGGGTGAAGTTGGAAGGAAATGAACCCAAAAGACTGAAAGCTATGTCAGGATATCTTAGAAGCTAATTATACATCCCCATCTTAAGTCAGCGCATCATGGCTTGTAGCATAGCATAATTAAAACTAAATATCTAGGTAGTGGTGTCAAAAGGAAGATTTGCATATTATTACCTCTCCAACACATCACTTCGCATCTAGTACCCTTAGGGGAAACATAGTAAGTATGGCGTGCATCTTAATCAAACCACTGGTAGTATATATTAGGATAAGTCCAAATGACAGGGGAAAAATCTGCCAACTTGAAGATCCCTACTCTTGTACAGGTAAGAAAAAAGCTATATTGATGACATAGGGACCAATGGATCTAAATGGCATACATCAATTCCTCAGAAGGTACTATGAAGTCACTTGACACCAATAACATCAAAGGTTTAATATGGGTTCCCCCAGGGCATAATATTAGGCAATCTAACTAGGCTATGCTGGGTGTCTAAATGGAAATACCAATATATATGCAATGAAATATAGCTTCAGCTACATTTGCTACTCTGAGTCTCCCTTGCTACCAATTACAGTCATAGTTATAAAGACTAGGGCCTAGATTTAGAGTTTGGCGGTAGCCGTGAAAACCAGCGTTAGAGGCTCCTAACGCTGGTTTTAGGCTACCGCCGGTATTTGGAGTCAGTCAGGAAAGGGTCTAACGCTCACTTTCCAGCCGCAAATTTTCCATACCGCAGATCCCCTTACGTCAATTGCGTATCTTTTCAATGGGATCTTTCTAACTCCGGTATTTAGAGTCGTGTCTGAAGTGAGCGTTAGAAATCTAACGACAAAATTCCAGCCGCAGAAAAAAGTCAGTAGTTAAGAGCTTTTTGGGCTAACGCCGGTTTATAAAGCTCTTAACTACTGTGCTCTAAAGTACACTAACACCCATAAACTACCTATGTACCCCTAAACCGAGGCCCCCCCACATCGCCGCCACTCGATTAAATTTTTTTAACCCCTAATCTGCCGACCGCCACCTACAGTTTTTGAAAAAAAGAAATTATAGTGGGGTAGGAAGGGGCGCTGAACCGCAATCTGGAAATGTATATAACTTAAGACCTTTGCATTAATTTATATTTAGTTGGTGTAGAGAATACCAATATTAAATCTTATATGAGGTGTGATGGTAAAATAAAATAATATAATAATCTCTATCTTTTAGTTGGGGTAAAGAATACCAATAATAAGTTCAAGGTGTGATGATAAAATAAATTAGTATAATAATCTTCTATCTTTTCAGTGATAATATAATGTGTGCTGCGTAGAAAGCTACTTAGTGAAAGTGTTAATGAAAGTGTTAATCTTTTAGTTAGGGTAGACAATACCAATAATATGAGGTTCAGGTATGATGATAAAATAAAATAGTATAATAATCTTCTATCTTTTCAGTGATAATATAATGTGTGCTGCGTGGAAAGCTGCTTAGTGAAAGTGTTAATGAAAGTTAAAACATGCTCATTTCTCCTTGTTTATGTAAGGAAAAAAAAAAATTAAATTGTGAGAGTAAATAGGTGTGAAATTAGTGTTAGAGCAGTAAGTTTAAAGTGACTCTATGCCACCAGGTAGATCTTTTGTGTATATAGTATACGTGCAGTATGGATGATAATTGTTGTAGTGAAAAGTAGGGGTGCAAAAAAAAAATATATAGTTAAATATATTTGTGATTAAATTAGTACTGGGAACTAGGGATCCTCACAAATTTTTGATTTTAGGTAAAAAATATGGATCCTAATAAAAAATGAGAAAAACAGGGATAGTATGCAGATTAGTGTTATAATGTTAATTTATTAAGGCCTAGATTTAGAGTTCGGCGGTAAAAGGGCTGTTAACGCTCCGCGGGTTTTTTTCTGGCCGCACCATAAATTTAACTCTGGTATCGAGAGTTCAAACAAATGCTGCGTTAGGCTCCAAAAAAGGAGCGTAGAGCATTTTTACCGCAAATGCAACTCTCGATACCAGAGTTGCTTACGGACGCGGCCGGCATCAAAAACGTGCTCGTGCACGATTCTCCCATAGGAAACAATGGGACTGTTTGAGCTGAAAAAAAACCTAACACCTGCAAAAAAGCAGCGTTCAGCTCCTAACGCAGCCCCATTGTTTCCTATGGGGAAACACTTCCTACGTCTGCACCTAACACCCTAACATGTACCCCGAGTCTAAACACCCCTAACCTTACACTTATTAACCCCTAATCTGCCGCCCCCGCTATCGCTGACCCCTGCATTACACTTTTAACCCCTAATCTGCCGCTCCGTAAACCGCCGCCACCTACGTTATCCCTATGTACCCCTAATCTGCTGCCCCTAACACCGCCGACCCCTGTATTATATCTATTAACCCCTAACTTGCCCCCCACAACGTCGCCGCAAGCTACTTAAAATAATTAACCCCTAATCTTCCGACCGCAAATCGCCGCCACCTACGTTATCCCTATGTACCCCTAATCTGCTACCCCTAACATCGCCGACCCCTATGTTATATTTATTAACCCCTAATCTGCCCCCCACAACGTCGCCGACACCTACCTACACTTATTAACCCCTAATCTGCCGAGCGGACCTGAGCGCTACTATAATAAAGTTATTAACCCCTAATCCGCCTCACTAACCCTATCATAAATAGTATTAACCCCTAATCTGCCCTCCCTAACATCGCCGACACCTAACTTCAATTATTAACCCCTAATCTTCCGACCGGAGCTCACCGCTATTCTAATAAATGTATTAACCCCTAAAGCTAAGTCTAACCCTAACACTAACACCCCCCTAAGTTAAATATAATTTTTATCTAACGAAATAAATTAACTCTTATTAAATAAATAATTCCTATTTAAAGCTAAATACTTACCTGTAAAATACATCCTAATATAGCTACAATATAAATTATAATTATATTATAGCTATTTTAGGATTAATATTTATTTTACAGGCAACTTTGTAATTATTTTAACCAGGTACAATAGCTATTAAATAGTTAAGAACTATTTAATAGTTACCTAGTTAAAATAATTACAAATTTACCTGTAAAATAAATCCTAACCTAAGATATAATTAAACCTAACACTACCCTATCAATAAAATAATTAAATAAACTACCTACAATTACCTACAATTAACCTAACACTACACTATCAATAAATTAATTAAACACAATTGCTACAAATAAATAAAATTAAATAAACTATCTAAAGTACAAAAAATAAAAAAGAACTAAGTTACAGAAAATAATAAAATATTTACAAACATAAGAAAAATATTACAACAATTTTAAACTAATTACACCTACTCTAAGCCCCCTAATAAAATAACAAAGCCCCCCAAAATAAAAAATTCCCTACCCTATTCTAAAATACAAATATTACAAGCTCTTTTACCTTACCAGCCCTGAACAGGGCCCTTTGCGGGGCATGCCCCAAGAATTTCAGCTCTTTTGCCTGTAAAAAAAAACATACTATACCCCCCCCCAACATTACAACCCACCACCCACATACCCCTAATCTAACCCAAACCCCCCTTAAATAAACCTAACACTACCCCCCTGATGATCTTCCTACCTTGTCTTCACCATGCCAGGTTCACCGATCCGTCCTGGCTCCAAGATCTTCATCCACCCCAAGCGGGGGCTAGACATCCACTGAAGAAGTCCAGAAGAGGGTCCAAAGTCTTCCTCCTATCCGGCAAGAAGAGGACATCCGGACCGGCAAACATCTTCTCCAAGCGGCATCTTCTATCTTCTTCCATCCGATGACGACCGGCTCCATCTTGAAGACGTCCAGCGCGGATCCATCCTCTTCTTCCGACGACTAGACGACGAATGACGGTTCCTTTAAGGGACGTCATCCAAGATGGCGTCCCTCGAATTCCGATTGGCTGATAGGATTCTATCAGCCAATCGGAATTAAGGTAGGAATTTTCTGATTGGCTGATGGAATCAGCCAATCAGAATCAAGTTCAATCCGATTGGCTGATCCAATCAGCCAATCAGATTGAGCTCGCATTCTATTGGCTGTTCCGATCAGCCAATAGAATGCGAGCTCAATCTGATTGGCTGATTGGATCAGCCAATCGGATTGAACTATATTCTGATTGGCTGATTCCATCAGCCAATCAGAAAATTCCTACCTTAATTCCGATTGGCTGATAGAATCCTATCAGCCAATCGGAATTCGAGGGACGCCATCTTGGATGACGTCCCTTAAAGGAACCGTCATTCGTCGTCTAGTCGTCGGAAGAAGAGGATGGATCCGCGCTGGACGTCTTCAAGATGGAGCCGGTCGTCATCGGATGGAAGAAGATAGAAGATGCCGCTTGGAGAAGATGTTTGCCGGTCCGGATGTCCTCTTCTTGCCGGATAGGAGGAAGACTTTGGACCCTCTTCTGGACTTCTTCAGTGGATGTCTAGCCCCCGCTTGGGGTGGATGAAGATCTTGGAGCCAGGACGGATCGGTGAACCTGGCATGGTGAAGACAAGGTAGGAAGATCATCAGGGGGGTAGTGTTAGGTTTATTTAAGGGGGGTTTGGGTTAGATTAGGGGTATGTGGGTGGTGGGTTGTAATGTTGGGGGGGGGTATAGTATGTTTTTTTTTACAGGCAAAAGAGCTGAAATTCTTGGGGCATGCCCCGCAAAGGGCCCTGTTCAGGGCTGGTAAGGTAAAAGAGCTTGTAATATTTGTATTTTAGAATAGGGTAGGGAATTTTTTATTTTGGGGGGCTTTGTTATTTTATTAGGGGGCTTAGAGTAGGTGTAATTAGTTTAAAATTGTTGTAATATTTTTCTTATGTTTGTAAATATTTTATTATTTTCTGTAACTTAGTTCTTTTTTATTTTTTGTACTTTAGATAGTTTATTTAATTTTATTTATTTGTAGCAATTGTGTTTAATTAATTTATTGATAGTGTAGTGTTAGGTTAATTGTAGGTAATTGTAGGTAGTTTATTTAATTATTTTATTGATAGGGTAGTGTTAGGTTTAATTATATCTTAGGTTAGGATTTATTTTACAGGTAAATTTGTAATTATTTTAACTAGGTAACTATTAAATAGTTCTTAACTATTTAATAGCTATTGTACCTGGTTAAAATAATTACAAAGTTGCCTGTAAAATAAATATTAATCCTAAAATAGCTATAATATAATTATAATTTATATTGTAGCTATATTAGGATGTATTTTACAGGTAAGTATTTAGCTTTAAATAGGAATTATTTATTTAATAAGAGTTAATTTATTTCGTTAGATAAAAATTATATTTAACTTAGGGGGGTGTTAGTGTTAGGGTTAGACTTAGCTTTAGGGGTTAATACATTTATTAGAATAGCGGTGAGCTCCGGTCGGAAGATTAGGGGTTAATAATTGAAGTTAGGTGTCGGCGATGTTAGGGAGGGCAGATTAGGGGTTAATACTATTTATGATAGGGTTAGTGAGGCGGATTAGGGGTTAATAACTTTATTATAGTAGCGCTCAGGTCCGCTCGGCAGATTAGGGGTTAATAAGTGTAGGTAGGTGTCGGCGACGTTGTGGGGGGCAGATTAGGGGTTAATAAATATAACATAGGGGTCGGCGATGTTAGGGGTAGCAGATTAGGGGTACATAGGGATAACGTAGGTGGCGGCGATTTGCGGTCGGAAGATTAGGGGTTAATTATTTTAAGTAGCTTGCGGCGACGTTGTGGGGGGCAAGTTAGGGGTTAATAGATATAATACAGGGGTCGGCGGTGTTAGGGGCAGCAGATTAGGGGTACATAAGTATAACGTAGGTGGCGGTCGGCAGATTAGGGGTTAAAAATTTTAATCGAGTGGCGGCGATGTGGGGGGACCTCGGTTTAGGGGTACATAGGTAGTTTATGGGTGTTAGTGTACTTTAGGGTACAGTAGTTAAGAGCTTTAGAAACCGGCGTTAGCCAGAAAGCTCTTAACTCCTGCTATTTTCAGGCGGCTGGAATCTTGTCGTTAGAGCTCTAACGCTCACTGCAGAAACGACTCTAAATACCAGCGTTAGAAAGATCCCATTGAAAAGATAGGCTACGCAAATGGCGTAGGGGGATCTGCGGTATGGAAAAGTCGCGGCTGAAAAGTGAGCGTTAGACCCTTTCCTGACTGACTCCAAATACCAGCGGGCGCCCAAAACCAGCGTTAGGAGCCTCTAACGCTGGTTTTGACGGCTACCGCCGAACTCTAAATCTAGGCCTAAGTAAGTTCATACTAAGAAATAAAAATTCCTTACAGACATTAATAGCAATAAAATGTTAAACAGTAATGTTCTAAAAAATTAGATTCTAAAAACTTAATAACACCGGTGTTATAAATGCATTAAAAACTACAATTCTAATTTAAAACTACAATTCTAATTTAAAACTACAATTCTGATAGAAAAGACTCCAATAGCTGCTAATATGTTAGATGATGGGCATATAATAAAGTAAAAATTAGTAGAGGCATAAGTTGATACAGTAACAATAAACCACTATAAATTGATAAGAGGAGTAAGTTTTCAAACACTAGTATGAATTAATATTGAAAACAATGATAAGCCTTTTCTGTGTTGGTAGTAGGTAACAGGTGTTTCAAAGTGGTGTGTGTCTTATTAGACACAGTGTTGCAAGCTTTAATTAGAGGGCTTTTCCTAGCATAGGTTGATACAGTAACAATAAACCATTGCAGATTGATAAGTATAGTTAGCTTTCATACACCAGTATGAACCAATGGTAAAAAAATGATAAGCCTTTTCTGTATTGATAGTCTGTAATGAGCGTTTTCAAAATGCTGTGTGTCTTATTAAACACAGTGTTGCAAGCTTTAATTAGAAGGCTTTTCCTAGCAGGTGTTTACCCACAGTCTTTCCTTTTTTGTAGTTCCTTTAAAAGTTTCCAATTAGAGATGTCACACAGTACCTTTATGTATAAAAAACGCTCCTCCGTGTATTCTTACTTTTCCTGTCAGTGTTTGATATATCAGCTGTCCGGTTCGGCAATAGAGTCATGTGGGTTCTTTGTGACTAATCAGAGGTTCTCCTTGTTTAAATTAAGTGCGCGCACTTCATTCCTTTTAAATATTTTTCAGTATGTGGCTCCTCTCGCTGTACATTAACTAACAGGGATTTCTTATTTCAAACCTCCTGTTAGAGACAACGGTCCTGGTTGCCAAGTTTGTCTGTAGCTGTAGGGCAGATCAACGCGTATCGGCAACAGAGCCTTTTTCAAGAACTACCTGGTGGCATAGAGTCACTTTAAACTTACTGCTCTAACACTAATTTCACACCTATTTACTCTCACGATTTAATTTTTTTTTTCCTTACATAAACAAGGAGAAATGAGCATGTTTTAACTTTCATTAACACTTTCACTAAGCAGCTTTCCACGCAGCACACATTATATTACCACTGAAAAGATAGAAGATTATTATACTAATTTATTTTATCATCACACCTTGAACTAATTATTGGTATTCTTTACCCCAACTAAAAGATAGAGATTATTATATTATTTTATTTTATTTTACCATCACACCTCATATAAGATTTAATATTGGTATTCTCTACACCAACTAAATATAAATTAATGCAAAGGTCTTAAGTTATATACATTTCCAGATTGCGGTTCAGCACCCCTTCCTACCCCTTTAGGTGTAGTCACTTGTGAGAAGACAACACTAGTGAAGGAGGCTATATCTGGAGTGAGTTAGATTGTTCAAATTACCTTATCTAGACCGCCACCTACATTATACTTATGTACCCCTAATCTGCTGCCCCTAACACCACCGACCCCTATATTATATTTATTAACCCCTAATCTGCCCACCTCAACGTCGCCTCCACCAGCCTACACTTATTAACCCCTAATCTGCCGAGCGGACTGCACCGCTACTATAATAAAGTTATTAACCCCTAATCCGCCTCACTCCCATCTCAATAACCCTATAATAAATAGTATTAACCCCTAATCTGCCCTCCCTAACATCGCCAACACCTAACTTCAATTATTAACCCCTAATCTGCCGATTGGAGCTCACCGCTATTCTAATAAAAGTATTAACCCCTAAAGCTAAGTCTAACCCTAACACTCCCCTAAATTAAATATAATTTTAATCTAACGAAATTAATTAACTCTTCTTAAATAAATTATTCCTATTTAAAACTAAATACTTACCTGTAAAATAAATCCTAATATAGCTACAATATAAATTATATTTATATTATAGCAATTTTAAGATTTATATTTATCTTACAGGTAACTTTGTATTTATTTTAACTAGGTACAATAGCTATTAAATAGTTAATAACTATTTAATAGCTAAAATAGTTAAAATAATTACAAATTTACCTGTAAAATAAATCCTAACCTAAGTTACAATTAAACCTAACACTACACTATCAATAAATTAATTAAATAAAATACCTACAATTATCTAAAATTAAACCTAACACTACACTATCAATAAATAAATTAAATATAATTCCTACAAATAAATACAATGAAATAAACTAACTAAAGTACAAAAAATAAAAAAGAACTAGTTACAAAAAATAAAAAAATATTTACAAACATTAGAAAAATATTACAACAATTTTAAACTAATTACACCTACTCTAAGCACCCTAATAAAATAACAAAGACCCCCAAAATAAAAAAATGCCCTACCCTATTCTAAATTACTAAAGTTCAAAGCTCTTTTACCTTACCAGCCCTGAACAGGGCCCTTTGCGGGGCATGCCCCAAGAAGTTCAGCTCTTTTGCCTGTAAAAAAAAACATACAATGGCCGTCCGGTAGGCGGGCTTAGCAACTAGCAGCACGGAATGAGAGCTCCGTTACTTACAAACACCAATAAGTTGTTATAGCCCCGCAATTTACCTCCGTGATCGAGGAAAACGATCTGGAGCTGTCAGAGAACGAGTGGAGACAGAGGACTGCGAGAGGGAAGCCTCCCTCACTACCGTGAAGCAACTTTGGACATAGTTAATGGCGCGCGAGCGCCCGCCATCTTGGACACAAAAAGAAAAGTTACACCTTAACATCTAAACCCTAACTACCTAATCTGCTCCATACTGAGCCGGAGACACAGGTTACCTCTGAGCAGGGAGCGGTGCGCACACGGAAGACACTTCACCACGCTGACGACATATCATCCGCTGTTCAACGCGAGCACCACTTCAGATTATTTACCCCGCAGGAACTGTTCTTACACAGCCGGAGTGCCTGCCTTGAACCCCTTTGCACTTGTGCGGGCTGTACTCAAGTAACGGTGGGCAGCTGTGTGGAGCAAGACCGGCAGTGATTGTATTTACAGCAGGGTAAGCAGCTACTATCTTAGTCGCACTCGGCCTCACCTGCCCCAAGGCCTACTGTTTATTTACCGGACTGCTTTGCATGATCCCTTGGCTACGGAGCGGGGACTTTACATGCCCACACCTGGGGAAGAGATTTAGACCTACAGTAGTTCTCTAAGGCTATTTACTAGCAAATACAGATTTACAGCTTCCTAGCCCCAGACCCTTTACTATAATTCCTTCTGCCAGACCTCAGTAACAGAAGGCCTCACCTCACTTTTGCACACGTGCAGTTCACCCACGCTGCTCCCACATCACTGGGACACCTAACAGAGCTCAAGGGAACATTGCTAGTGAACCTGATGATTGGGGTTTGTTTTCCAGGGCAGCCAACCTTCTACAAACAACAAGAGTAACACCTTAGCAAAAGAAACATAGGAGCTGCACATCTTAAAAAGGCTCACAGTATCAGAGACACTTCCAGACCTTAGAGTCCACTACAACTTCCACCAATTTAACTCTTATAAAAGGCACCTTTGACAGATAAGCCCAATCCTCATGTGATACTCCCAGCATCTCTTACTAATACAATATAAGCCCAGCAAAAGGTGACCCTACCTAACAGAAAAGACATACTTCCTTGCATAGCTGGGACAATCGCTGCAGTAGCTACCTCTGCAGCTGCCTCAGGCCCTACTCCAGGGGACAACCCTCGCCCGAACACAAAGAGGAGACACACTACGTCACCCCTTATGAAAGTGGACAAGTATTTCAAAGTGTCAACATCACAAGCCATACCTATCATGGCAGGCAAACAGAAAGCATCAGACAAAAATAAGAAACAAACAGCCGAGACACAACCAGAGCCATCCACTCCCGCCCACAGAGACATTAGTCTAGAACCACCACCAGACTTACTTCAAGACCTTAAAGCTTTCTTCCTCCCCAAAATGGACACATTGCAGGCGGGAATGGACACTCTCACTACTGAGATCCGCCAATATTCCACCAGACTCCAACATGCAGAGCAGAGGATATCTGATG
This sequence comes from Bombina bombina, assembly GCF_027579735.1. Taxonomy (NCBI): domain Eukaryota; kingdom Metazoa; phylum Chordata; class Amphibia; order Anura; family Bombinatoridae; genus Bombina; species Bombina bombina. The sequence goes on along the minus strand of NC_069500.1, from coordinate 724,979,782 downwards.
TAGAGGACTCTCAGCACACCTCCTCCATAGCTGTACAACGATTAGAACGCCAGAACTCCTCACTACAGGACAAACTCAAAGACCTCGAGAATAGATCCCGCCGCAATAATCTAAGAATTATCGGGGTCCCAGAATCGATTAAAAACAAGGATCTTCTGGAGTTTACAGCCTACACGCTACCTAAGTTACTGAAGATGGACCAAGAAACCATGCCTCTAGACATAGAGCGAGCACATAGAATTGGGCCTGATCACCTACCTGCCAGGCTCAATCAAAAACCGAGACAGGTTATCTTCAAGCTGCTCAGGTATCAAGAGAAGATGGCAGTACTGAAAGCATACAGATCTCAACCTGACCTCCTCTTTGAGGGCCAAAAGCTCCTCCTCTTTCAGGACTTCTCTGCTGAGGTGGCTAGAAAACGCAAGGAGTTTGCCCCCCTTTGCTCTAAACTTCACTCCATGGGCCGTCAGGCCTCACTTCTCTATCCTGCTAAGCTGAGATTGGCGACACCTGGAGATGCTAGATTCTTTACGACCCCGAAACAACTACAGGAGTTCCTTGACACGGAAGCCCACCATGAAGAAGGCTGAAAGGAACAATCAGTCCAACCTTTTGCACCTCATCTTATCCATTTGATAAAATGGAAGTTAGGACACTAAGATCGCTGATCTTACTCAACTTTAAGTCTAAGTATTTGTTTTCAAATGTTATGTTTCTAATTGTGTTGCTCTCCTCTCTTACTACTGTTACATTTCCCAATTTGTCCCTATTTCAATCCCATAAGAGACTAGAGTCAATCTCCCACTTAATCCATGGACGTTACTCAAGCTTCTCAGTTCTGAGTGGGAGAGACTTGTTCTACCCTTTCCCTTCTCCCCTCCCTCCAGCCCACTATGTTATACATGTTGCTAATTGCCAAATTGCCAAAAGTTCCCAGTTTGGACACCTGTTGTTTAGGTATTTACTTCCCAATGGCCTGGATTCTTTCCCCAATGTTGTTGCTACATCTTCAGAAATGTTTATGCTTGAATGTCACTTAGGTTCAAACTTAATTAACCATCCCCTCCATGAGTGCTTCCTCGCTCACTTAACTTTAAGTATGATTGACCTATCCTACCCCTCCTTCTCCTTCCCCCTTTCTAATTCCTTGCAATATGCCTTATATAATGCTGCTGTTAAACTTGCCAGTTTATTACAATTGTACTGTTTTACCTTCCCAGATCATTTGAGGAGCACCCTGATTCCGCCCGGACACTTCAAGGTGAAACGATTGGATAGTAAGTCACAACCACCCCTTACAATATTCACTTCAGTTTCACACATCTTGTCTTGCTCTGACATGCCTCTCTATTTACCTCCGAACCCCCACTCTGACGTCCTCATCATCCTCAACCTACATAGCCTGAGACAGTATAACTCCGCAACTTATACACCCACTTCTCGCTACCTAGCACATTTACCCCCTACCAGTCAACACCATGTCACACTTGCTTAAGGTGGTCTCCTGGAATGTGGGAGGTATTACCTCCCCAGCCAAACGCAGCATGGTGCTACAGCACCTGAGGCACCTACATGCAGATGTCGCTCTTCTGCAAGAGACGCATCTTACGGAACCTGAGCATGCGAAACTACAATGCCGTTGGGTAGACAAAGTCTTTTACACCCCCACCGAAGGAAGGAAAAGGGGAGTAGCGATACTTGTCAGAAAGGGACTTTCAGCACAAATCCGCCCCATCACAATAGATCAGAGAGGCAGATACATTATAGCCAATTTATCCGTAAATGACCAATCTTACATCTTAGTAAACATATATGGCCCTAATCAATTGAATCCTCAATTCTGGCACACCCTTCAGACCATCTTGATGATACACACAGATAAACCATTACTGATAGGAGGAGACTATAATCTAGCGCAAGATCTACCACTGGACCGTAGGGCTGACAATCACACAAAACGACAGGAGAAAATCTATGCTAAACAAAGAAAAAAAGAGACGACAATCATAACCGCCTTCAAAACCTCACTAGGCCTCATAGACCCATGGCGCGCCCGTCACCCGACCAGGAGAGACTTCACATGTGTCTCAAAAACGCACAAAACACTATCACGCATTGACTATTTTTTATGTTCCCAACAACTATACCCGCAAATACAGCAAACAGACATCTCAGACATCATAATTTCAGACCATGCACCCATCTGGTTGCAACTTGGCCCTAGACCCACAACTCACACCCACGACAATTGGAGATTCCCTACCTACTTATACCATAATACTGAATTCAGGCAACACTTAAAAACTAATTGGGGGGATTACTGCAATTTTAACATACAACATTTTAACAACCCAGGAGTGTTTTGGGGAGCATCTAAGGCGGTCATGCGAGGCCAAATCACTAGTTTCACAGCGCACTATAACGCCAAGCGGAAAAAAATAGCAACTGCTACCGCAACAGAAGTTACATTGGCATATAACCAATATTTGACCCACCCTTCCCCCAGACATAGACATAACTACTATGAGAAGAAGAAGTTGAGAGAGGATACCCTGGCCCAACAGGACCGCCTTTTACAGACACATAGAAAGGGAAGGTTCTATAGATTTGGAGACAAAACAGGGAGACTGCTAGCCAACATGGTTAAATTGATTAATCCGAAATCCCTTATCCCATCCATACAAGTCCAAGGGGCTTACCATTCAGACACCCAATCTATTACAAACGAATTTTTAAATTTCTACTCCACACTCTACACAGCTCACCCAAGCGCGCAGAGCGACAAGGATCATTTTTGGGATAAAATTACCCCCCCCCCACTCTTACCTCGGAAGACCTAGACAAACTCAATGCCCCAATTCAAACGTCGGAAATCTTGAAGGCAATTAGAAAGACCAAATTGGGAAAAACTCCTGGCCCAGACAGATTGCCAATCAAATACTATAAACTCTTACAACAGGAACTTAGTCCCCTTCTGGCACAAACTTTCACGGCATACTTACAGGGCTCACACATGCCTCCAGCTGACTTCGCGGATGCACTCATGTGTCTAATCCCGAAGCCAGGTAGAGACCCGACGCTCCCAGCATCCTACAGGCCAATAGCACTCTTAAACAATGAATACAAATTATTCACCTCTGTCTTGGCAACTAGACTAGCATCAGTACTAGGTACAGTCATACACAAAGACCAAACCGGTTTCATGAAACACCGCTCATCGGTTGCCAATATCCGAAAAACCCTAGCGGTTATAGACCATTATTGGAGAGGGAGACAGGGAGATAACGATAGCAATCAAACTGATCGAGAGACACTTGGTGGCGTGCCTCCTCTCTGTCGACGCCGAAAAGGCGTTCGACAGGGTGGAGTGGGACCACCTCCTGATCACTATGAAAAAATTTGGCATAACTGGAAATTTCCATAATCTTATACAAACATTATACCATAAACCACGCACCTCAATAATAGTAAATGGCTCAGTATCTCATCCTTTCTATCTTGAACGGGGAACCAGGCAGGGATGTCCTTTGTCCCCCCTCTTATTCAACCTGGCCATAGAGCCCCTAGCTATATACATAAGGAATACGATACCAGCACTACAGATTAGATCCCAAACAAATCAGAACTGACCTACCTCACTAGAACAGGTTCATCTACAGAAATGCCAAATACACTCAGGGTCACAGACGGCTCATTCAAATATTTGGGCCTCCGTTTACATGTAAACCCAAACTTAATTTATAAATTAAATATCCCACCGGTGATCACGCAAATCAGAACACTTCTACAGAACTGGGCTCAGCTGCCAATTGCTTTGTCGGGCCGAGTGAGCTTAATTAAAATGATAGCAATGCCCAAACTGTTATACCCTTTACAACTGCTCCCCTTTATGTTAACGCGGAAAGACTTGGGGAACATTACTAGCGCTTTTGACACATTCGTGTGGAATTCGAAGAAACGCAGAATTAGCAGACTGAAACTAGCACTACCCTTTGACAAAGGGGGACTGAAACTCCCGAATGTGGAGTGGTATAATTGGGCGACGTTAGCAAAACTGGTCTTTGAGTGGTTAGCACGTACATCAGTTTTTAATGATGAGCATCTTGAAAGATCGCTAGCACATCCGCTTCACTTAGCGTTCCTGCCACATGCTCCCTTACATACACTTCCTGATCAGATCAGAGATAATATCCTATTTAAAGACCCACTCAGAGCTTGGAAAAAGTTATGCAAACACTGGAAACTCTCTCCTGAAATCACTAAACACCTTCCACTACAGGGCAACCCCACCTTTCTTCCGGGCATGACCACTAGAACCCTTGCCATATGGAGAGAAAGGGGACTAACTGCAGTCTCACAACTGATTGACCTGCTCACGACTAGGATACTCTCACTAACCCACTTACGAGACAGATATGACCTCCCAAGACACAGTACATTTGCATACCTTCAGGCTACTCACTACATGCAGAAGTTGCTCTCTGAGGGACTTTGTGACAAAATCAATACCCCGATTGACACTATCTGCTCATTGACTAAACAAGGGCTACATTCTATCTCATACATTTACGGTTCAATCTTGGAGGGAAAAACCGCAGAGACCCTGCAGCACTTAAGTGCCAAATGGAAACAAAATACTGATATTGATGTAACTACAGATATGATCACTGACAGTTTTAATCTAGTAGCGAAAAGCACACTTGCAACCTCACATAGGGAGATGCATCTCAGATTTATACACTTGAGTTACATAACTCCCCACCTGCGAGCCAAATGGATCCCAGAGGCACTGGACATTTGTCTTAAATGCTCCTCACCTAGACCAGATGTAAAACACCTATTTTGGAGCTGCCCGAAAATAGCCCAATACTGGGGTAAAATCCAGTTTTGGCTGTCAAAGATCTGTGGAACCCCTATAGTTCTTACAGTTCAAGACACCTTTTTTCTTAGGGGACACACAAGAAGTACCTCACATGACCGCCTACTAAACATCACCATACTGATAGCTAGAAAATTGATTCTACGGCAATGGGCCGTGAGCAAACCACCACACATCTCCCAACTTATTAGCTCCCTACACGCACAGGTGCTGATCGAACAGGCTGATGTTAAAGGAGACCTAGAAGCACGAATCAAAGCCTTCTGTACAAAATGGCAACCTTATTTACTGTCCTTGCCAGCCAATAGGTATACCCAGATACTGGCGCCCTTTACTAATAGCACATATATCATGACAAAGACTAAAGGGAAACTGGCCTGTGAGAAACCCGAATAACGACTGAATCCAAGAACACCCCCCTTTTTTTCCCTCTTCTACTTTCTCCTCCCCATTTTTACATTTTACTTTCTCCTCCTTGCCTTACTCTACATCTCCGCACTAAGAGATTCGCACACACGGAGCATTTTGACACTTATCATGTTTCACAGAGGGCGGACCGGGTGCCTCCTCCTCTCCACATACTCATGGTACTTACCAGGTTTGAAAGAATACCAGGTATATCAGCTTCTCTTTAAGGTTATGAACCTAGTTACCTTGTTCTGAAAAGAAATACATGTTTGTATGACCCTTCTTGTAATGTCCAGGTGAGAGAGTGATATGATCTCTCATCCCTATATTTTCCTCCAACACCTTCCCCCCCCTTCTCTCTTCACTAATCCCCCCCACCCCCTAGCCTCATCCCTATCCCCCCCCCTTTTTTCTTCTTCTTCTTCTCTCTTCTTTTTCCCAGTCCCCCCCCCTTCCCCCCCAGTTTTTCAATAAAAAAAGGTAAAAAGAGTGCCCAGATGGGTGTTTTCCACTCCAGGGACACAATGGAACTATATGCATCCTATGATGTCAATACTATGTAAAATGTGAATATCTCTGTATGTGATTTACCTGTTGTGGCGCACCCGTTGAGGGTTTTCTCAATAAATAAAGATATTAAAAAAAAAAACATACAATAACCCCCCCAACATTACAACCCACCACCCACATACCCCTAATCTAACCCAAACCCCCCTTAAATAAACCTAACACTAAGCCCCTGAAGATCTTCCTACCTTGAGTCGTCTTCACCCAGCCGAGCCAAATTCTTCATCCAAGCGGAACAAGAAGAGGTCCTCCATCCGGTAGAAGTCTTCATCCAAGCGGGGCAAGAAGAGGTCCTCTGTCCGGTAGAAGTCTTCATCCAAGCGGGGCAGAAGAGGTCTTCCATCCGATTGAAGTCTTCATCCAAGCGGCATCCATCCGGAGCGGAGTGGCAGCATCCTGAAGACCTCCGACGCGGAACATCCATCCTGGCCGACGACTGAACGACGAATGACGGTTCCTTTAAATGACGTCATCCAAGATGGCGTCCCTCGAATTCCGATTGGCTGATAGGATTCTATCAGCCAATCGGAATTAAGGTAGGAATATTCTGATTGGCTGATGGAATCAGCCAATCAGAATCAAGTTCAATCCGATTGGCTGATCCAATCAGCCAATCAGATTGAGCTTGCATTCTATTGGCTGTTCCGATCTTAGTGTTAGGTTTATTTAAGGGGGGTTTGGGTTAGATTAGGGGTATGTGGGTGGTGGGTTGTAATGTTGGGGGGGGTATTGTATGTTTTTTTTTACAGGCAAAAGAGCTGAACTTCTTGGGGCATGCCCCGCAAAGGGCCCTGTTCAGGGCTAGTAAGGTAAAAGAGCTTTGAACTTTAGTAATTTAGAATAGGGTAGGGCATTTTTTTTATTTTGGGGGTCTTTGTTATTTTATTAGGGGGCTTAGAGTAGGTGTAATTAGTTTAAAATTGTTGTAATATTTTTCTAATGTTTGTAAATATTTTTTTATTTTTTGTAACTTAGTTCTTTTTTATTTTTGTACTTTAGTTAGTTTATTTCATTGTATTTATTTGTAGGAATTGTATTTAATTTATTTATTGATAGTGTAGTGTTAGGTTTAATTGTAGATAATTATAGGTATTTTATTTAATTAATTTATTGATAGTGTAGTGTTAGGTTTAATTGTAACTTAGGTTAGGATTTATTTTACAGGTAAATTTGTAATTATTTTAACTATTTTAGCTATTAAATAGTTATTAACTATTTAATAGCTATTGTACCTGGTTAAAATAAATACAAAGTTGCCTGTAAAATAAATATTAATCCTAAAATAGCTACAATATAATTATAATTTATATTGTAGCTATATTAGGGTTTATTTTACAGGTAAGTATTTAGCTTTAAATAGGAATAATTTATTTAATAAGAGTTAATTAATTTCGTAAATTATATTTAACTTAGGGGGTGTTAGTGTTAGGGTTAGACTTAGTTTTAGGGGTTAATACATTTATTAGAATAGCGGTGAGCTCTAGTCGGCAGATTAGGGGTTAATGCTTGAAGTTAGGTGTCGGCGATGTTAGGGAGGGCAGATTAGGGGTTAATACTATTTATTATAGGGTTAGTGAGGCGGATTAGGGGTTAATAACTTTATTATAATAGCGGTGCGGTCCGGTCGGCAGATTAGGGGTTAATAAGTGTAGGCAGGTGGAGGCGACGTTGTGGGGGGCAGATTAGGGGTTAATAAATATAATATAGGGGTCGGTGGTTTTAGGGGCAGCAGATTAGGGGTACATAGGGATAATTTAAGTAGCAGCGGTTTACGGAGCGGCAGATTAGGGGTTAATAATAATATGCAGGGGTCAGCGATAGCGGGGGTGGCAGAAGAGGGGTTAATAAGTGTAAGGTTAGGGGTGTTTAGACTCGGGGTACATGTTAGAGTGTTAGGTGCAGACGTAGGAAGTGTTTCCCCATAGCAAACAATGGGGCTGTGTTAGGAGCTGAACGCGGCTTTTTTGCAGGTGTTAGGTTTTTTTTCAGCTCAAACTGCCCCATTGTTTCCTATGGGGGAATCGTGCACGAGCACGTTTTTGAAGCTGGCCACTTCCGTAAGCAACTCTGGAATCGAGAGTTGCAGTGGCGTTAAATATGCTGTACGCTCCTTTTTTGGAGCCTAACACAGCCATTCTGTGGACTCTCAATACCAGAGTTATTTTAAAGGTGCGGCCAGAAAAAAGCATGCGTAGCTAACGCACCCCTTTGGCCGCAGAACTCTAAATCTAGCCGTAGGGAAACCTAGTACTACCATCTGCGGGTAATCCGCATCTTGATTTGGATAAGGTAACAAGTGTGCGAAACCCCGTGTAACTCTAAGTAGGGATATATTTGCAGGACCAGCCTGCAGAAAAGGCAATTAAATCTGAGTTAGGTAGCATAATAAAGGGGGGACTATAGCCTCAGGGTAAACATGTGTAAGGCTCAAATACAAAGAATGCTGTGTAACATCAGAATCATTGATTAAGATTGGCATAATCTTTCACCACCAATCAGCACCTAACTAAGCTTATCTGCAAAAAGATGTAAGTTCACAGGGGACAAACAACATGGGCAAGAATCAATATTAACATAGAGTCAATGCGGTAAGGGTCTTAATGAGGTTAATATTAACTTAGAATCCTTGTGGTGAAGGCAAGCAGTCATTGTATGGGGAGCAGGGATTCACTGCTTGACATAATAATAAGGTTAACCAACAGGTTGTTTAAATTATAAAATGAAATAACCAAAGGACCCTATGTTACTAAGAAAAAAGTAACTTTATATATAATAAATTTATATAGCGTTTTTTTCGAACATCGTATTAACACATACACAATTTACAAAAGATGCCGGCATCTAAAAACAATAAAACATCATATATGTATTAAAAATATATTAAAAAAACAGGGGGAATCGGCCGATATATTCAGTGCACAAATATAAAGAGTTAAACCTTAGGATTTAATAAAATATAGAATAAACATTAGAAATATATCTATCTATAAAACTTGATTAGGGCAGATAACTCTTATCACAGTAATCTTAACTCGTTATATATTACTAATACTTTGATTAGACAGTTAGTTTGTCAAGGCACAGTGCATGGTGAGGCGTCTAATCTGTTAGCCATTAGAAGTAACTGTGAGTGAAGAGTCGTGAGGTTTGACGTCACGTCACCTGACTAATAGTTTTCCTCCAATCCCTGGACTTAGTAAATGTTTGAAAAAATATATATATGTATATGTCCCAGTTGAGAAATGTACAATTGTATCAAAGTATGATTAGTATTTAGCAGTCAGTAGCGATACTTGCAAGTGTCCGATATCAAATAGTCTTTTCCAAATTTGTAGCGAGTTGTTATATCAGCGGTTTTAGATTGTGTGAAGTGTTGATCCGTTCTTTTTAATCCGTTTATGTCTGTTTTTCGGTAAAGCTCCTAAGCACTTGTTATTATCCGTATTACTGTTTTGATTGAGGCTATGATGAGAGCGAGATGAAACAAGGGGGCACACAGGAATTACTCATGTATCCATCTCAGTGTTTTAATCAAGGAGATGGAAATGAACCTGTTTGCAGTGCCGCTGGAACAGTTCAGCATATGAGTGACTTTAGATAAAGTTGAAGTTGTTACACACAGGAATTATTCATATGTCTTCTCTCCATATATATCATAGAGATAGAGATGAAACTGTGAGTTGTAACACTGTTGACAATAAAGTATCAGAGAACAAAAGTAAGCAAATCTACGCGTTTCGGCAGTGTTAGCTGCCTTTATCAAGATGCTTACTGAGTGGAGTTACTGCCTTTTATAGGGAATATACAATTGATAACAGGTGTGTGTTAGAGGATGGTCTAAATTAACCCATTCGTGTACCTTCAAGGATAGTGCCTTGAAAATCCTTAATGGAGATTTTTAGAAGTTAAATACATAGATAAAATAAGGTGCCATAAATTGGTGTTAAAATTAAACTTTCTATATTTTCTTATTAGGTATCATAAAGGCTTTCATAAGAAATATGAAAATAAACAAAAAATCACAAATACCTATATATGAAAATTACATAAGAAAACTGTAATATCGATTTTACCAAAAAAACGATATATAAAAAACTCTTTTATATATAGTTGTACATTGTTCCATTGGTTATTATCATTCTATTGTCGTTATTTATGATAATCATAATCTAGCAAAGTTCTGGTTGTAATAAGCAATCCTTTATATAAAATGAAGGGTAATATTATTTTAAAAGGTTCTAAAAACTGATCTCCTGAAATGTGTAGAAAATCAACTAAATATATAATAAATAAGGAGTGCACATGGTGAATAGTATTTATATAGTGTGTGTATATAAATGAATATATATAACTAACTAAAAGAAAGGCTACAGTATGGCCTCGCCTATATCTATTTGAATGGTATATTAATTTGAATATAAACAAATATTGTATATTACAGATATGTTTCAAATATTTTTCAAACATTTCAAATATATATAAAAAATCCTATTCATTATGGAGCAGGTAACTGGTTATAAAATAGAGTTAAGGTCAAAGGAACTATTAAGTCCCAGTGGATGTACTGTTTTAAACTTGAAGATTAGTTCTGCTTCTTTTTTTAGAAGTATTTTTTCTATATTACCCCCCCTACTGTTAGGTCTAATTTTTATCATTCCCCAACAGTGAAAGCATTTGAGGTCTCCATGGTGTATTTCAGTGAAATGTTTGTAAAGTGTTGTTTTTGTTGTTTTGTGCTCTATGTTCCAAATATGTTCTCTGATCCTATCTTTGAATGTACGGCTGGTTTGACCTATATAAAATAAATTGCACGAGAATTTTATACAGTATATTATATTTGAATCACTACATATTATAGTGTCCTTAATTATAAATGTAGCCTGTTGGTTAGTGAATGTTATCCTTTTAGTTTTACTGCTATTTTTACAAGATTTGCATTTGTGACATGGATAGAATCCAAAAATTTGTTCTTTCTTTAGATCAATATCCTTAGAGTGATCATTTTTACTTCTGAATTCACTCGGTGCTAAATAGCTTTTGAGATTTTTTGCTTTTTTGAAGATAAGGTCTGGACGATTTTTAACTACAGTTCCTAATATAGGGTCCTTTTCAATATAATGCCAGTGTTTTTGAAGAATGATTTTTATTTCTTTATGATGTGAGTTGTATTCAGTAATAAATGGAATGAAATTTTGATCGTTAGAGGAGGTTAAATTATTTGTATGTGGATTTTTTCATTTATTGGGTTGTTTTTGTAATAGACTAGATCTATCAGTTTTTCTCACAGATGTTATGGTGTCAAGGATTTTTTTCTGATTGTAGCCTTTATCTGTGAATCTATTCAGTAGAATATTAGATTGTAAATCATAGGATTCTAAGTCAGAGCAATTTTTCCTTACTCTTAACAGCTGGCTTTTTGGAATGTTATCCTTCCACCTGTTTAAGTGACAGCTTTGATAATGTATAAAATTATTTGAATCTATAGTTTTGAAATACGTTTTAGTTTTAATGGAGTTCTCTACTATCTCTACCTCAATAACTAAGAAATGTATTGATCTGGTGCTATGTTAATGAGTAAAGGTAAGGCCTACATCATTGGTGTTCATGTCTTCAAGGAATAGTTCTAAAATTTCATAATCACCCCTCCAGACCAGGAAGATATCGTCAATAAATCTTTTATAGAGCACAAGGTTCGCTCCCCATTGGTCATTAGATAGAAAAGTTTCTTCAAAGAATCCCATAAATAGATTAGCATAACTGGGAGCGAACCTTGTGCCCATAGCGGTACCCCTGATCTGGAGGTAAAATTTGTCGTTAAACATGAAGCTATTATTTTTTTTTTTTTTATTTATTTATTTATTTTTTTATTCTTTATATTTGTGCACTGAATATATCGGCTGATTCCCCCTGTTTTTTTTAATATATTTTTAATACATATATGATGTTTTATTGTTTTTAGATGCCGGCATCTTTTGTAAATTGTGTATGTGTTAATACGATGTTCGAAAAAAATGCTATATAAATTTATTATATATAAAGATACTTTTTTCTTAGTAACATAGGGTCCTTTGGTTATTTCATTTTATAATTTAAACAACCTGTTGGTTAGCTCTATCTGTGGAGCGCTTATCCCACACCTATTCTCACTCCTCTATTCAATAGTCTGTAATTTGAGATTTTTCAGACCACAATAGGGATTTAAGCATTAACCAATCGACTAGCACTCACACCACCCATCTTACTCTTGCTGATCTTTTTAATCTCTAGGTGTTTGTAGTAGCTTGTCACTTATTAGTAGAAACACTCTAAATTTATTAGGAATTTCAAGAAAAATCTTTCACAATTTGTCTATAATTATAATTTTAAGAAAAATCTTTCACAATTTATATACACACACTTTTTTGATCTTTTATTCTCAACACATAATAATTATAGACACACCGTTTTTATATATAAATATCACTTTCCATCACAAATAATGGAACTATTTTCCTTTAGAGAAAATATGCTATCAGAAATCCAAACCACAAATTTTGAAACATTAGAACCACTACCACTGGAAGATATAAATCTACATAACACTTGTAAAGAACTAGAAGACACGCTTTTAAAGGAAATAAAATATTCAGTTGAATTATCATACAACCAAAAATACATAGAGTCAAAAATGGTTCCTAGAGGACTAAGATTAAAAAAAGATTGTACTTTTGAGCTTGATGAAGATCTATCAATTGAATGGTACAGTACTCTGGAAAATGCTTCATCAGACCTGTTAAAAATACTAATCAAATCTAGAAATTGTTCCTTAACTCAAATTAAAAATGACATTGAAACATTTAAAGACAAATTAAAACCGTTTAATAATGATAAAGAATATATAATTAAACAACAAATCATGATTAAAAATATAATGGAATTCAAACAAATGCTATTAGTAGGCAAAAATAATAAATTTAAAAGAGACATGGAAGACTATAAAATTGCTAATAAATCGGAAAATAATCTAATAACAACAGAAATAGAAGAAGATGAAAATGAAGTTATTCCATGCTCTTCATCCACAGTAGATCAGATAATAAAACCACCTATTAATAAGGATGTACAAAATACTCAGACTAATGCATCCATTTTCAGTAAACATAAAACAAAATAAAATAAAATAACATTTAAGAAAGAACCGACTAACACATACATTGACAAGAATTACAATTATAATAGAAATAATTCTCAAAATAAACCCCGACCTCAAAAAAATCAATCTATATTTGACAACAAAAGAAACACCAATAATAATTTTTATACACCAAATAGAAATCACTATAATGATAGAAATGATTATGATTATAGATCAAATCATCAACAATATGACCAGACATTTAGAAATAATCAATATCAAGATAGATTCCAATATAATAGATCACACCCAAATGTATATTACAGACCTTATCGCAATAGATATCGCGATCCAGAAACAAATCCATCTTTCAATAATTACAGAGAAAGAACAAATACCAACAATTGGAGAATGCCCTTATCAAACAGCTTTGAACCTCTGTCAGACACTCATGAAAATTCTGACAATGTTCCTTTTCAAAACACTACTAGCCATTTTTTAGGACATACTTCACATCATACAGGTCATCAAAAAAATACATTAAGAACACAAAATTCCATTTGGGGAACACCAAAAGGAAAAAGAGAAAGAGAGGTAGAAGAGGGAGAAAACCCACAAAAAAGACCCAAATAACTGCTCCAAAAATTGTTCAGAACACTGGTATATTTAATCTGAGTAAACATAAACTAAATGTGTAAGGAAGAAAGAGTCCTCAAAAAAGGTTTGACTTTTGCACCAATGTAAAGAAGATTTAGATAAACTAGAAATCAATAATAAAATAAAAGATAACCTTAAACCAAATGAACGTAAAACATTAAAATCATTACAAAATAATAAAGAGATTATAATAAAACCCGCCGATAAAGGCGGGGGTATTGTAATCATGGATGTACAATACTACTTGGAAGAATCTTATAGGCTCCTACATGACAATACCACTTATATCGGTCTCAAACATAATCCTATAGAAACTCAGAAAAAGAAACTTAATTTGTTATTAGATAAGGCAAAAACATCTGGAGGGATTACAGATTCGGAATATAATTTTCTCAAAATAGATTTTCCTAAAAACCCAACATTTTATTTTCTGCCAAAAATTCATAAACACCTCACTAAACCCCCAGGAAGCCCCATCATATCCGGTATCGAATCAGTATCCTCCAATCTTTCCCAATACGTTGATCATTACCTTCAGAATTATGTTATACAGTTACCATCACATCTAAAAGATTCTACCCATTTTTTAAACATACTAAATGAAATCAAATGGCAAAATAATTATATAATGGTCACTTGTGACGTTAATTCATTATACACGAATATTAACCATAATTTAGGACTAAAAGCCATTGCCCACTATTTGGATAATGATCCCAATTTACTGTATGAACAAAACAAATTCATTTTAGACAGTATTGAGTTTATTCTAAAAAATAATAGCTTCATGTTTAACGACAAATTTTACCTCCAGACCAGGGGTACCGCTATGGGCACAAGGTTCGCTCCCAGTTATGCTAATCTATTTATGGGATTCTTTGAAGAAACTTTTCTATCTAATGACCAATGGGGAGCGAACCTTGTGCTCTATAAAAGATTTATTGACGATATCTTCCTGGTCTGGAGGGGTGATTATGAAATTTTAGAACTATTCCATGAAGACATGAACACCAATGATGTAGGCCTTACCTTTACTCATGAACATAGCACCAGATCAATACATTTATTAGATATTGAGGTAGAGATAGTAGAGAACTCCATTAAAACGTATTTTAAAACTATAGATTCAAATAATGTTATACATTATCAAAGCTGTCACTTAAACAGGTGGAAGGATAATATTCCAAAAAGCCAGCTGTTAAGAGTAAGGAAAAATTGCTCTGACTTAGAATCCTATGATTTACAATCTAATATTCTACTGAATAGATTCACAGATAAAGGCTACAATCAGAAAAAATCCTTGACACCATAACATCTGTGAGAAAAACTGATAGATCTAGTCTATTACAAAAACAACCCAATAAACGAAAAAATCCACATACAAATAATTCAACCTCCTCTAACGATCAAAATTTCATTCCATTTATTACTGAATACAACTCACATCATAAAGAAATAAAAATCATTCTTCAAAAACACTGGCATTATATTGAAAAGGACCCTATATTAGGAACTGTAGTTAAAAATCGTCCAGACCTTATGTTCAAAAAAGCAAAAAATATCAAAAGCTATTTAGCACTGAGTGAATTCAGAAGTAAAAATGATCACTCTAAGGATATTGATCTAAAGAAAGAACAAATTTTTGGATTCTATCCATGTCACAAATGCAAATCTTGTAAAAATAGCAGTAAAACTAAAAGGATAACATTCACTAACCAACAGGCTACATTTATAATTAAGGACACTATAATATGTAGTGATTCAAATAGTTTTTTATATATCGTTTTTTTTGGTAAAATCGATATTACAGTTTTCTTATGTAATTTTCATATATAGGTATTTGTGATTTTTTGTTTATTTTCATATTTCTTATGAAAGCCTTTATGATACCTAATAAGAAAATATAGAAAGTTTAATTTTAACACCAATTTATGGCACCTTATTTTATCTATGTATTTAACTTCTAAAAATCTCCATTAAGGATTTTCAAGGCACTATCCTTGAAGGTACACGAATGGGTTAATTTAGACCATCCTCTAACACACACCTGTTATCAATTGTATATTCCCTATAAAAGGCAGTAACTCCACTCAGTAAGCATCTTGATAAAGGCAGCTAACACTGCCGAAACGCGTAGATTTGCTTACTTTTGTTCTCTGATACTTTATTGTCAACAGTGTTACAACTCACAGGTTCATCTCTATCCCTATGATATATATGGAGAGAAGACATATGAATAATTCCTGTGTGTAACAACTTCAACTTTATCTAAAGTCACTCATATGCTGAACTGTTCCAGCGGCACTGCAAACAGGTTCATTTCCATCTCCTTGATTAAAACACTGAGATGGATACATGAGTAATTCCTGTGTGCCCCCTTGTTTCATCTCGCTCTCATCATAGCCTCAATCAAAACAGTAATACGGATAATAACAAGTGCTTAGGAGCTTTACCGAAAAACAGACATAAACGGATTAAAAAGAACGGATCAACACTTCACACAATCTAAAACCGCTGATATAACAACTCGCTACAAATTTGGAAAAGACTATTTGATATTGGACACTTGCAAGTATCGCTACTAACTGCTAAATACTAATCATACTTTTGTACATTTCTCAACTGGGACATATACATATATATTTTTTTTCAAACATTTACTGAGTCCAGGGATTGGAGGAAAACTATTCGTCAGGTGACGTGACGTCAAACCTCACGACTCTTCACTCACAGTTACTTCTAATGGCTAACAGATTAGACGCCTCACCATGCACTGTGCCTTGACAAACTAACTGTCTAATCAAAGTATTGGTAATATATAACAAGTTAAGATTACTGTGATAAGAGTTATCTGCCCTAATCAAGTTTTATAGATAGATATATTTCTATTGTTTATCCTATATTTCTCTTGTTAAGTGTAGTCAGTCCACGGGTCATCCATTACTTATGGAATATATCTCTTCCTAACAGGAAGCTGCAAGAGGATCACCCAAGCAGAGCTGCTATATAGCTCCTCCCCTCACATGTCATATTCAGTCATTCTCTTGCAGCCTAACTAAAGATAGGTTGCTGTGAGAGGTCTGTGGTGTTTTTTAACTTAGTTTATTTCTTCAATCAAAAGTTTGTTATTTTAAATGGCACCGGAGTGTGCTGTTTGTTCTCAGGCAGCATTAGAAGAAGAATCTGCCTGCGTTTTCTATGATCTTAGCAGACGTAACTAAGATCCACTGGCTGTTCTCATCTGAGGAGTGAGGTAACTTCAGAAAAAGGGGAATAGCATGCAGGGCCCCCCTGCAAATGAGGTATGTGCAGTAAATTATTTTTCTGAGGAATGGAATTGACTGAGAAAATACTGCTGATACCAATGTAACGTAAGTTCAGCCTTAAATGCAGTGATAGCGACTGGTATTAGGCTGATGAGTGTGTGTACACTGAATGTATTTTTCTAAGGAATGGAATTGACTCTGAAAATACTGTTAATACTGAAATAATGTATGAGCCTTAACTGCAGTAAAAGCGACTGGTAGCAGGCTTATTAATAACACTTCATAACTTTTCAAATGTATGTTTAAAACGTTTACTGGCATGTTAATCGTTTTTTGTGAGGTACTTGGTGATAAAACTTATTGGGGCATGATTTTTACCACATGGCCATCTTTGTTTTCTGCATAGAAACAGTTATCTGAGCTTCCCCACTGTTGTAATATGAGTGGGAGGGGCCTATTTTAGCGCTTTTTTGCGCAGTAAAAATTCAGTCACAATCTGTCTACTTCATCCTCCATGATCCAGATCGTCTCTAGAGAGCTCAGGGGTCTTCAAAATTCATTTTGAGGGAGGTAATCAGTCACAGCAGACCTGTGACAGTGTGTTTTGACTGTGATAAAAACGTTAATTATTAAATTGTTATCCGTTTTTGGGTATTAAGGGGTTAATCATCCATTTGCTGGGGGGTGCAATCCTTTGCTAACTTAATACATTTACTGTGAAAAACTATTTTGGTTCATTGTTATTTCAACTGTGACAGCTTTTTGTGCTTCTTAAAGGCACAGTAGCGCTTTTTATATTGCTTGTAAATTTATTTAGAAAAGTATTTCCAAGCTTGCTAGTCTCATTGCTAGTCTGTTTAAACATGTCTGACACAGACGAATTTCTTTGTTCACTATGTTTAAAGGCCAATGTGGAGCCCAATAGAAATTTGTGTACTAATTGCATTGATGCTACTTTAAATAAAAGTCAATCTTTACATGTAAAGAAATTATCACCAGACAACGAGGGGGAAGTTATGCCGACTAACTCTCCTCACGTGTCAGTACCTTCGCCTCCCGCTCAGGAGGTGCGTGATTTTGTGGTGCCAAGTACATCAGGGAGGCCCTTACAAATCACTTTACAAGACATGGCTACTGTTATGACAGAAGTATTATCTAAATTGCCAGAATTAAGAGGCAAGCGCGATAGCTCTGGGTTAAGGACAGAGCGCGCGGATGAGGTGAGAGCCATGTCAGATACTGCGTCACAGTTTGCAGAACATGAAGACGGAGAGCTTCATTCTGTGGGTGACAGATCTGATCCAGGGAGACTGGATTCAGAGATTTCTCATTTTAAATTTAAGCTTGAGAACCTCCGCATATTGCTAGGGGAGGTATTAGCGGCTCTGAATGATTGTAACACGGTTGCAATTCCAGAAAAATTATGTAGGTTGGATAGATACTATGCGGTACCGGTGTGTACTGACGTGTTTCCTATACCTAAAAGGCTTACAGAGATTATTAGCAAGGAGTGGGATAGACCTGGTGTGCCTTTTTCCCCTCCTCCCATATTTAGGAAAATGTTTCCTATAGACGCCACCACATGAGACTTATGGCAGACGGTCCCTAATGTGGAGGGAGCAGTTTCTACTTTAGCTAAGCGTACCACTATCCCGGTGGAGGATAGTTGTGCTTTTTCAGATCCAATGGATAAGAAATTAGAGGGTTACCTTAAGAAAATGTTTGTTCAACAAGGTTTTATCTTACAGCCCCTTGCATGCATTGCGCCTGTCACTGCTGCGGCGGCATTCTGGTTTGAGTCTCTGGAAGAGGCCATTTGCACAGCTCCATTGGATGAAATTATGAAGAAGCTTAAAGCACTTAAGCTAGCTAACGCATTTGTTTCTGATGCCGTCGTACATTTAACCAAACTTAAGGCTAAGAACTCCGGATTCGCCATCCAAGCGCGCAGAGCGCTATGGCTTAAATCCTGGTCAGCTGACTTGACTTCTAAATCTAAATTGCTTAATATTCCTTTCAAAGGGCAGACCTTATTCGGGCCCGGCTTGAAAGAAATTATAGCTGACATTACGGGAGGTAAGGGCCATGCTCTACCTCAGGACAGGGCCAAATCAAAGGCCAAACAGTCTAATTTTCGTGCCTTTCGTAACTTCAAGGCAGGAGCAGCATCAACTTCCTCCGCTCCAAAACAGGAAGGAGCTGTTGCTCGTTACAGGCAGGGCTGGAAAGTTAACCAGTCCTGGAACAAGGGCAAGCAGGCCAAGAAACCTGCTGCTGCCCCTAAGACAGCATGAAGAGAGGGCCCCCTATCCGGAAACGGATCTAGTGGGGGGCAGACTTTCTCTCTTCGCCCAGGCTTGGGCAAGAGATGTCCAGGATCCCTGGGCTTTGGAGATCATATCTCAGGGATATCTCCTGGACTTCAAAACTTCTCCTCCATGAGGGAGATTTCATCTTTCAAGGTTATCAGCAAACCAAATAAAGAAAGAGGCGTTTCTACGCTGTGTACAAGACCTCTTACTAATGGGGGTGATCCACCCAGTTCCGCGGACGGAACACGGGCAAGGATTCTATTCAAATCTATTTGTGGTTCCCAAGAAAGAGGGAACCTTCAGACCAATCTTGGACTTAAAAATCCTAAACAAATTCCTAAGAGTTCCATCATTCAAAATAGAAACTATTCGAACCATCCTTCCCATGATCCAAGAGGGTCAGTACATGACCACAGTGGACTTAAAGGATGCCTACCTTCACATACCGATTCACAAGGATCATTATCGGTACCTAAGATTTGCTTTCCTAGACAGGCATTACCAGTTTGTAGCGCTTCCCTTCGGATTAGCAACGGCTCCAAGAATCTTTACAAAAGTTCTGGGCTCATTTCTGGCGGTACTAAGACCGCAAGGCATAGCGGTGACTCCGTACCTAGACGACATTCTGATACAAGCGTCAAGTTTTCAAACTGCCAAGTCTCATACAGAGATAGTTCTGGCATTTCTGAGGTCGCATGGGTGGAAGGTGAACGTGGAAAAGAGTTCTCTATTACCACTTACAAGGGTTCCCTTTCTAGGGACTCTTATAGATTCTGTAGAGATGAAAATTTACCTGACAGAGGCCAGGTTATCAAAACTTCTAAATGCTTGCCGTGTCCTTCATTCCATTCCACACCCGTCAGTAGCTCAGTGCATGGAAGTAATCGGCTTAATGGTAGCGGCAATGGACATAGTACCATTTGCGCGCCTGCATCTCAGACCGCTGCAATTGTGCATGCTAAGTCAGTGGAACGGGGATTACTCAGATTTGTCCCCCCTACTAAATCTGGATCAAGAGACCAGAGATTCTCTTCTATGGTGTCTTTCTCGGCCACATCTGTCCAAGGGGATGACTTTTCGCAGGCCAGATTGGATGATTGTAACAACAGACGCCAGCCTTCTAGGCTGGGGCGCAGTCTGGAACTCCCTGAAGGCTCAGGGATTATGGACTCAGGAGGAGAAACTCATCCCAATAAATATTCTGGAATTAAGAGCAATATTCAATGCTCTCCTAGCTTGGCCTCAGTTAGCAACTCTGAGGTTCATCAGATTTCAGTCGGACAACATCACGACTGTGGCTTACATCAACCATCAAGGGGGAACCAGAAGTTCCCTAGCGATGTTGGAAGTCTCAAAGATAATTCGCTGGGCAGAGTCTCACTCTTGCCACCTGTCAGCGATTTACATCCCAGGCGTGGAGAACTGGGAGGCGGATTTTCTAAGTCGCCAGACTTTTCATCCGGGGGAGTGGGAACTTCATCCGGAGGTCTTTGCTCAACTGATTCATCGTTGGGGCAAACCAGATCTGGATCTCATGGCGTCTCGCCAGAACGCCAAGCTTCCTTGTTACGGATCCAAGTCCAGGGACCCGGGAGCGGTGCTTATAGATGCTCTGACAGCCCCTTGGGTCTTCAACATGGCTTATGTGTTTCCACCATTTCCGATGCTTCCTCGTTTGATTGCCAAGATCAAACAGGAGAGAGCTTTGGTGATTCTGATAGCGCCTGCGTGGCCACGCAGGACCTGGTATGCAGACCTAGTGGACATGTCGTCCTGTCCACCGTGGTCTCTGCCTCTGAGACAGGACCTTCTAATTCAGGGTCCTTTCAACCATCCAAATCTAATTTCTCTGAGGCTGACTGCATGGAGATTGAACGCTTGATTCTATCAAAGCGTGGCTTCTCGGAGTTGGTTATTGATACCTTAATACAGGCTAGGAAGCCTGTTACCAGAAAAATTTACCATAAGATATGGCGTAAATATTTATATTGGTGCGAATCCAAGTGTTACTCATGGAGTAAGGTTAGGATTCCTAGGATATTGTCCTTTCTACAAGAGGGTTTAGAAAAGGGCTTATCTGCTAGTTCGTTAAAGGGACAGATTTCTGCTCTGTCTATTCTTCTACACAAACGTCTGGCTGAAGTTCCAGACGTTCAGGCTTTTTGTCAGGCTTTAGCTAGGATTAAGCCTGTGTTTAAGACTGTTGCTCCGCCGTGGAGCTTAAACTTAGTTCTTAACGTTCTTCAAGGCGTTCCATTTGAACCCCTTCATTCCATTGATATCAAGCTGTTATCCTGGAAGGTTCTGTTTTTGATGGCTATTTCCTCGGCTCGAAGAGTCTGAGTTATCTGCCTTACATTGTGATTCTCCTTATCTGATTTTTCATTCAGACAAGGTAGTTCTGCGTACTAAACCTGGGTTCTTACCTAAGGTAGTTACTAGCAGGAATATCAATCAAGAGATTGTTGTTCCATCACTGTGTCCTAACCCTTCTTCAAAGAAGGAACGACTTTTGCATAATCTGGACGTAGTCCGTGCCCTGAAGTTCTATTTGCAGGCAACTAAAGATTTTCGTCAAACTTCTTCCCTGTTTGTCGTTTACTCTGGACAGAGAAGAGGTCAAAAGGCTTCGGCTACCTCTCTCTCTTTTTGGCTTCGTAGCATAATACGTTTAGCCTATGAGACTGCTGGACAGCAGCCTCCTGAAAGGATTACAGCTCATTCTACTAGAGCTGTGGCTTCCACCTGGGCCTTTAAAAATGAGGCCTCTGTTGAACAGATTTGCAAGGCTGCAACTTGGTCTTCACTTCACACTTTTTCAAAATTTTACAAATTTGACACTTTTGCTTCTTCGGAGGCTATTTTTGGGAGAAAGGTACTTCAGGCAGTGGTTCCTTCTGTTTAATGTTCCTGCCTTGTCCCTCCCTTCATCCGTGTACTTTAGCTTTGGTATTGGTATTCCATAAGTAATGGATGACCCGTGGACTGACTACACTTAACAAGAGAAAACATAATTTATGCTTACCTGATAAATTTATTTCTCTTGTAGTGTAGTCAGTCCACGGCCCGCCCTGTCTTTAAGGCAGATCTAAATTTTAATTAAACTCCAGTCACCACTGCACCCTATGGTTTCTCCTTTCTCGTCTGGTTTTGGTCGAATGACTGAATATGACATGTGAGGGGAGGAGCTATATAGCAGCTCTGCTTGGGTGATCCTCTTGCAGCTTCCTGTTAGGAAGAGATATATTCCATAAGTAATGGATGACCCGTGGACTGACTACACTACAAGAGAAATAAATTTATCAGGTAAGCATAAATTATGTTTTTTTAGAATCCTAACGTTTAACTCTTTATATTTGTGCACTGAATATATCGGCCGATTCCCCCTGTTTTTTTAATATATTTTTAATACATATATGATGTTTTATTGTTTTTAGATGCCGGCATATTTTGTAAATTGTGTATGTGTTAATACGATGTTCGAAAAAACCGCTATATAAATTTATTATATATAAAGATACTTTTTTCTTAGTAACATAGGGTCCTTTGGTTATTTCATTTTATAATTTAAACAACCTGTTGGTTAGCTCTATCTGTGGAGCGCTTATCCCACACCTATTCTCATTCCTCTATTCAATAGTCTGTAATTTTGAGATTTTTCAGACCACAATAGGGATTTAAGCATTAACCAATCGACTAGCACTCACACCGCCCATCTTACTTTTGCTGATAATAATAAGGTTCAAAGACATCCTACACCTAGCTCCAAAGACAGTATATTTTACTTTATTGTTCCTTTAACGGCAGACTGCCATATCTGTTAGCCTTCAAGCTATGCGTTAGTGCGCATATGGTCACATCATGTCCGGCAAGGGTTATACTCCATTGTAGGGAACCATATGTGGGTCTTTAATCTGCAATAAAACAATTGTTCTGTGAAGACCAGGGAGTCTCTGCTTGAGATGTTAATGGGCTGAAAAAATTATTACACCCTCGGCTCCAAAGTCAGTATGTGTTTACCTGGGCGCTTTATTGACGGCTATCTACCATATCCAAGAGGCCCCCAAGTTACCCCTCTGACATAAGAGAGGCCGGACTCCTGGGTCCCAGGCGATGCGATAGTGGTGGTATGGCCTTGTCAGAGTCTGCAAGCTGAGCGATATATTGCAGAGGGACATATGCAGCCTCATCGTGGTTAAGGAGAGGAGTTCAGCACACAGAAAAAGGATTATGCCGATGCGGCCCAGCGGTGTTAGGAACTAAGACTACCGCTGTCTATACTCCCGCATTTCCATACTGTTTTACCTCCGCTGCTGTGCCAAGGGTAGGGTGCAGACGCCGGGGCCCCAATGCGCCAACACCCCCTTCCATTTTACAGGTTTCAGGTAGGGTAGGTTTAGTAAGTAAATGAACGCCACCGTGACCAAACATCAGAGCCAGGTCATTTTCCAGAGCTGTATGGTGGTTTTGAAGTAAACTGCGCAGCTCCCCCAGAAAACTCAGCGGGATCTCCATGGCAAGTATATGATATCAGTCAGCAAGCAAACGTGAGACAAGTGATAGTTTTCTTAAAAAGTGATATTGTGTCTTGCGTGGGAAAAATAAAAAAATTGCAGTATTTTGCGGAATTCTACTGCTTCTTAACGACAGAGGCAAATTAATGCCCTGCCGGGGTGTTAGATGAGATGGTAGGCCGCAATTCTTAAGTCGTTCCAGGACGTAGTGTGTGATCTTTGTTCCAAATATAACATTGCAATGCGATAGAGCTTTCCTTGCTGTATGTCCTTAATCCAAAAGATATAAATAATGGAGTGATAAAGAAGGAGTTTTACTCAGTTTGAAACAGAGAGTTAAAGGAGCTGATGATTTTGCAGCCTGTTATGGCCGCTGCCCGGAAGTTCCCCCAGACACTTTATTTTAAAATCCATGATCCAGATAGGTAATGCTATCTTAAAGGGACAGTCAAGTCCAAATAAAAAATATTTTTTCAAATAGGGCCTTTCATTTTAAACAACTTCCCAATTTACTTTTATCACCATTTTTTTTTTCCTCTTTGTATTCTTATTTGAAAGCTAAACCTAGGAAGGCTCCTATGATAATTTCTAAGCCCCTAAAGGCCGCCTCTTGTCACATGCTTTTTTATTTGCTTTTCACAACAGGGGAGAGCTAGTTCATGTAGGCCATATAGATAACACTGTGATCACGTCCGTGGCTTGTGGAAGACACTAAACTAATTGGCTAAAATAAAAATCAATAGATAATAAATAAAATGTCATGTGATCAGGGAGATGGCAGAAGATGCTAAGATACAAGTTAATCGCAAAGGTAATAAGTGTATTATTATAGCTGTGTTGGTTATGCAAAACTGGGGAATGGGTAATAAAGAGATTATCTATTTTTTTAAACAACAAATATTCTGGTGTAGACTGTCCATTTAAAATTCAAAATCTATATGAATCATGACATTTGCATTTTGAATTTCAGATGCCATTAATGTTTCACTTAAAATTACGTGTGATTTCAATATTATCATTTTACCTTTTCTTTAGATACTGGTCGAGAACAGGATATTGAAGAGGAGCTTTCTGTTTGTCTTCCTGCGATAAGAGCAACTATCAATGAAGATCAGGAGGAGGAGGAGGAGTTCTTGGGAGAGATCCTGCCTCAGGAATCACATGAACAGGAAATCTCCCAGGGAATATATGATCCAGTTGTTCTTGTCCAAGCTGCCCTTCCTGCCCCAGATGCCCCAGCTGCTCTTGGCCCTGGTGTCCCTGCTGCCCCTGATGCTCATGCCCGAGCAGTTCCTGGCCGTGCTGATCCGACCCCAGAACAGCTGCCTCTTAATGAGGATGATGCCATCAGAAAATTGTTGATTCTGGGGAGGCAGTACAGGGTTGATCACCAGGATCTGCATGGGGCATTAAGATTATCTGGCGAGCAACAGGGGCAGATACTCGAGAGGGGTATTCTCTAGTTAGGGACAGATTAGAGTTAGATCAAGATTGGGTCAAGTTAGGTCAAGATTGGCAGTAGACAGGGAAAGATTATTTTTAGAAAGGGAAAGAGTGGTAAAAGATAGGGACAGATTAAATTCAGAAAGGGAAAGGGATAGGGAGAGGTTAGATTTTGATAGAGAGAGCAAGGTTAATAGTAGAGAGGGCCAGGGTAGCGATCAATCAGAGGGAGCTGGAGTGTAGCGAGAGGGCAGGTGAAGACAACAGGAATATTAATAGAAATGTATTTATGTTGCTCTATGGGAGGTCCTCCGCAAGGGAGAGATCACTTCCACATTCTCCCCCTGCCTCTAAGCAGACCAAACCCTATAGCATTATTTTCTTTGTTTTATTTTTTGTTTATCTTTTTTCCCCCATCTATATTTGTTTTTATATCTGTTATATTGCATTAAAAAATGCTTGTATTTATTTATTCTTATTATTTTAAGAATTTCATAGAATTATGATTTTCTAAATGTATTTCTTTGTTTGTTTTTATTTGATTTACATAATCCTGTTTAAGAAAAAAAACCTTGTGGATAATAATCAATGCATGGGCAAGATATACTTGGCTCAGTTTAGTAAAGGGACTGTCTAGTCCAAAATAAAATATCATGATTCAGATAGAGCCTGTAATTTTAAACAATTTTCAAATTGAATTTTTAGCAACACTTTTTCTTTATTCTCTTGGTATTCTTAGTTGAAAGCTAAACCTGGGAGGTTCATATGCTAATTACTAAGCCCTTGAAGTCTGCCACCTCTCTCAGGGAATTTTGAAATTTTTTCACCACTAGAGGGTGCTAGTTCATGTGTGTCATAAAGATAACACTGTGCTCACAAACATGGAGTTACCGAGGAGCCAGCACTGATTGGCTAAAATGCAAGTCTGTCAAAATAACGGAAATAAGGGGGCAGTTTGCAGAGGCCTACATACAAGATAATATTTAAAAAGTTTTTTTTTTATCTGTTTGGGTTAAGGAAAACTAGGGAATGGGTAATAAATGTATTACATATATTTTAAAACAATAAAAAAATTGGTGTACACTGTCCCTTTAAAGGGTCACTCTACCCCGGAAGTTTTATTGTTAAACAGAATAAATAATATCTTTCTTTCATGTAATTGGCAAGAGTCCATGAGCAAGTGACGTATGGGATATACAATACTACCAGGAGGGGCAAAGTTTCCCAAACCTCAAAATGCCTATAAATACACCCCTCTCCACACCCACAATTCAGTTTTACAAACTTTGCCTCCTATGGAGGTGGTGAAGTAAGTTTGTGCTTAGATTCTACGTTGATATGCGCTTCTCAGCATTTTCAAGCCCGATTCCTCTCAGAGTACAGCGAATGTCAGAGGGTTGTGAAGGGAGTATCACCTATTGAATGCAATGGTTTTCCTCATGGGAGGTCTATTTCATAGGTTCTCTGTTATCAGTTGTAGAGATTCATCTCCTACCTCCCTTATTCAGATCGACGATATACTCTCATATTCCATTAACTCTACTGATAACTGTTTCAGTACTGGTTTGGCTATCTGCTATATGTGGATGGGTGTCTTTCGGTAAGTATGTTTTCATTACTTAAGACACTCTCAGCTATGGTTTGGCACTTTATGTATTAATATAAAGTTCTAAATATATGTATTGTACTTATATTTGCCGTTAGTCAGGTTTATGTATATTTCCTTTTGCAGACTGTCAGTTTCATATTTAGAAAAAGCATATTTAGGAAAATATATTTTTCTTACCTGGGGTATAGTTTTTTTTCTATTAACTGTTTTCTCTTTAAATTTTGCGGGCAAAATAAGGCTCGCGAGGGCGCAAAATGTAGAAGGTTATTGCATCATTCTTGGCGCAATAATTTTTTTGGTTGCGAAGTTACGTCCGATGACACAAATTCATCATTTCCGGCGTCTTAGTTGACGCTGAGTTCCTTGCTCAAGGTTGCGTCGTCAATGACTCGAGTGTGTCATTTTCGGATGTTAGCGCCAAAAAAAAAACAGTTACGGTGTGCGTCATACTTGACGCCAAATAATTTAATTATTTAAAACCCCATTCCTATGTGCCTTTTTTCTATGTTAGAGGGCTACGCTGTTTGCATTTTTTTCCCATTCCTGAAACTGCCATATAAGGAAATTGATCATTTTGCTTTATATGTTGTTTTTTCTCTTACATTTGCAAGATGTCTCAATCTGATCCTGTCTCAGAAACCACTGTTGGAACCATGCTGCCTGATAACAGTTCTACCAAAGTAAAGTGCATTTTTGTAAATTTGTGGAGATTATATCTCCAGCTGTGGTATGTAATATTTGTCATGATAAGCTTTTACATGCAGAGAATGTGTCCATCAGTAATAGTACTATGCCTGCTGTTCCTTCAACATCTAATGTGCAAGATATACCTGTGAATATAAAAGATTTTATTGCTGATGCAATTCAGAAGGCTTTGTCTGCCATCCCGCCTTATAATAAACGTAAAAGGTCTTTTAAGACTTCGCATTAAAATTGATGAAATTTATAATGACCGACAACATACTAAATTATCCTCATCTGACGAGGATCTATCTGATTCGGAAGATCCTTCTTCAGATATTGACACTGACAAATCTACTTATATATTTAAAATGGAGTATATTCGTTCCTTGTTAAAAGAAATGTTAATTACATTGGATATTGAGGAAACTAGTCCTCTTGATATTAAAACTAGTAAACGTTTAAATTCTGTTTATAAACCTCCTGTGGTTACTCCAGAGGTTTTTCCAGTTCCTGATGCTATTTCTGATATGATTTCTAAGAAATGGAATAGGCCTGGTACTTCTTTTATTCCTTCTTCAAGGTTTAAAAAATCGTATCCTTTGCCAGCAGTTAGATTGGAGTGTTGGGAAAAGATCACCAAAGATGATGGGCCTATTTCTACTCTTGCTAAACGTACTACTATTCCTATGGAAGATAGTACTTCTTTTAAAGACCCTTTAGATAGGAAACTTGAATCTTATCTAAGGAAAGCTTATTTATATTCTGGTTATCTCCTCAGGCCTGCCATTTCTATAGCTAATGTTGCAGCTGCATCAACTTTTTGGTTGGAAAGTTTAGTGCAACAGGAAACGGATCCTGATTTGTCTAGCATTGTTTGCTTGCTTCAACATGCTAATCATTTTATTTGTGATGCCATTTTTGATATCATCAAAATTGATGTTAAATCTATATCTTTAGCTATTTTAGCTAGAAGAGTTTTGTGGTTTAAATATTGGAATGCTGAGATGGTATCTAAGTCTAGATTACTATCTCTTTCTTTCCAAGGTAATAAGTTATTTGGTTCTCAGTTGGATTCGATTATTTCAACTGTCACTGGGGGGAAGGGAGTTTTTTTGCCTCAGGACAAAAGACCAAAGGGTAAATCTAAAGCTTCTAACTGCTTTCGTTCCTTTCGACAAAATAAGGAACAGAAACCCAATCCTTCCCCCAAAGAATCTGGTTCCAATTGGAAACCTTCTTCAAGTTGGAGTAAATCCAAACCATTTAAGAAACCAAAGCCAGCCCCCAAGTCTGCATGAAGGTGCGGCCCTCATTCCAGCTCAGCTGGTAGGGGGCAGATTAAGATTCTTCCAAAACATTTGGGCAGACTCTGTCCAAAATCATTGGATTCAGAGTATTGTCTCTCAAGGGTATCGAATGGATTCAGAGTAAGACCTCCTGTGAGAAGGTTTTTTCTCTCACGCATCCCAGTAAATCCAGTAAAGGCTCAAGTTTTTCTGAAATGTGTTTCAAACCTGGAGCTTTCAGGGGTAATCATACCAGTTCTGTTTCAGGAACAGGGTCTGGGGTTTTATTCAAATCTATTCATTGTCCCAAAGAAAGAAAATTCTTTCAGGCCAGTTCTGGATCTGAAAATTTTGAATCTTTATGTAAGAGGGCCAACTTTCAAAATGATGACTATAAGGACTTTTCTGCCTTTTGTTCAGCAAGGGCATTATATGTCCACAATAGCCTTACAGGATACTTATCTTCATATTCCAATTCATCCAGACCATTATCAGTTTCTGAGATTCTCTTTTCTAGACAAGCATTACCAATTTGTCACTCTTCCATTTGGCCTAGCAACAGCTCCAAGAATCTTTTCGAAGGTTCTCGGTGCCCTACTCTCTGTAATCAGAGAACAGGATATTGCGGTATTTCCTTATTTGGACGATATCTTGGTACTAGCTCATTCTTTACATTCTACAGAATCTCACACAAATCAACTAGTGTTGTTTCTTCAAAGACATGGTTGGAGGATCAATTTACCAAAAAGTTCTTTGATTCCTCAGACAAGGGTCACCTTTTTAGGTTTCCAGATAGATTCAGTGTCCATGACTCTGTCTCTAACAGACAAGAGACATTTAAAATTAGTTTCAGCTTGTCGGAACCTTCAGTCTCAGTCATTCCCTTCAGTGGCTATATGCATGGAAGTTTTAGGTCTCATGACTGCAGCATTGGACACAATCCCCTTTGCTCGTTTTCATATGAGACCTCTCCAGCTTTGTATGCTTAACCAATGGTGCAGAGATTATACAAAGATATCACAATTAATATCCTTAAATCCCAATGTTCGACTCTTTCTGACTTGGTGGTTAGATTACCATCTTATAGTTCAAGGGGCCTCTTTTGTTCATCCTACCTGGACTGTGATCACGACAGATGCAAGTCTTTCAGGTTCGGGAGCTGTCTGGGGATCTCTGACAGAACAAGAGGTTTGGAAACCTCAAGAGGCGAGGTTACCAATCAATATTATAGAACTCTGTGCTATCTTCAGGACTCTTCAAGTGTGGCCTCTGTTTGAAGAGAGAACCATTCATTTGTTTTCAGACAGACAATAACACAACTGTGGCATATGTCAATCATCAGGGTGGGACTCACAGTCCCCAAGCCATGAAAGAAGTATCTTGGATACTTGCTTGGGCGCAATCCAGGTCCTGTCTAATTTCTGCGGTTCATATCCCAGGTATGGACAATTGGGAAGCGGATTATCTCAGCCGTCAGACTTTACATCCGGGGGAGTGGTCACTCCATCTAGATTTGTTTTCTCAGATTGTTCAGATGTGGGGTCTTCCAGAAATAGATCTGATGGCTTCCCATCTAAACAAGAAACTTCCCAGGTACCTGTCTAGGTCCAGGGATCCTTAGGTGGAAGCAGTGGATGCGTTAGCAGTTCCTTGGTGTTACCAACCTGCTTATATCTTCCCGCCTCTAGTTCTTCTTCCAAAAGTGATTTCCAAAATCATCATAGAACAATCGTTTGTGTTGCTGGTAGCCCCAGCATGGCCTCACAGGTTTTGATATGCAGATCTTGTTCGGATGTCCAGCTGCCAACCTTGGCCACTTCCATTAAGGCTAGACCTTCTGTCTCAAGGTCCATTTTTCCATCAGGATCTCAAATCATTAAATTTGAAGGTATGGAAATTGAATGTGTAGTGCTTAGTCATAGAGGTTTTTCTGTCTCAGTGATTAATACTATGTTACAGGCTCATAAATCTGTTTCTAGAAAGATTTATTATCGAGTTTGGAAGACTTATATTTCATGCTGTTCTTCTCATAAATTCTCCTGGCATTCTTTAAGAATTCCTAGAATTTTACAGTTTTTTCAGGATGGTTTGGATAAAGGTTTGTCTGCGAGTTCCTTAAGGGACAAATCTCGGCTCTTTCTGTTTTATTTCACAGAAATATTGTTAAACTTCCTGATATTCACTGTTTTGTTCAGGCGTTGGTCCATATCAAGCCTGTGATTAAATCAATCTCTCCTCCTTGGAGTCTTAATTTGGTGTTGAAGGCCTTACAGGCTCCTCCTTTTGAGCCTATGCATTATTTGGACATTGAACTACTTTCTTGGAAAGTGTTGTTCCTTTTGGCCATCTCTTCTGCTAGAAGAGTTTCTGAATTATCTGTTCTTTCTTGTGAATCTCCTTTTCTGATTTTCCATCAGGATAAGGCTGTTTTGCTGACTTCATTTAAATTCTTACCTAAGGTTGTGAATTCTAACAACATAGAGAAATTGTTGTCCCTTCTTTGTGTCCTAATCCTAAGAATTCTTAAAGAGAAATCCTTGCATTCTTTGGATGTGGTAAGAGCTTTGAAATATTATGGTGAAGCTACTAAAGATTTTAGGAAGACTTCTAGTCTATTTGTTATCTTTTCTGGTTCTAGGAAAGGTCAGAAGGCTTCTGCCATTTCCTTGGCATCTTGGTTAAAGCTTTTGATTCATCAGGCTTATTTGGAGTTGGGTTAGGCCCCGCCTCAAAGAATTACAGCTCATTCTACTAGATCAGTCTCCACGTTGTGGGCTTTTAAGAATGAAGCTTCAGTTGATCAGATTTGCAAAGCAGCAACTTGGTCTTTGCATACGTTTACTAAATTCTACCATTTTGATGTATTTGCTTCTTCAGAAGCAGTTTTTGGTAGAAACGTTCTTCAGGCAGCTGTTTCAGTTTGATTCATCTACTTATGCTTTAAGTTTTTTTCTTTCATATATGAGAAAAATGTATCTTTTTTTTGGTTGTGGATTTAATTTTCTCAGTGGAAAATGACTATAATTTTATCCCTCCCTCTCTAGTGACTCTTGTGTGGAGTTCCACATCTTGGGTATTTCTATCCCATACGTCACTAGCTCATGGACTCTTGCAAATTACATGAAAGAAAACATAATTTATGTAAGAATTTACCTGATAAAATTAATTTCTTTCACATTGGCCATTTCTTTCATAAGAGTCCATGAGACCCACCCTTTTTATGGTGGGTATGATTTTTTTGTACAAAGCACAATTATTTCCAAACTCCTTTGTTGATGCTTTTTACTTCTTTCTTTATCACCCCACTACTTGGCTATTCGTTAAACTGAATTGTGGGTGTGGTGAGGGGTGTATTTATAGGCATTTTGTGGTTTGGGAAACTTTGCCCCTCCTGGTAGGATTGTATATCCCCATAAGTCACTAGCTCATGGACTCTTGCCAATATAAAATAAATGAATTTATCAGATACGTTCTTACATAAATTATGTTTTCTTAGCCAAATACCAGTTTTGCATAAAAAACACATTTCGATTTAAGGAACATGAATCACTAATATTTTCTTTCTGGCTCCATAAATAGCATATGGTTCTAAAGAACTTTCTAATTTACTTCTAGTTTTAAATTTCATTCCTTCTGTTGTTTTCCTTTAAAGAAGAAGATATGTAGGTAATCTCTGGAGAAGAAAAGAATATAGGTTCCATCTACTGATTGTTATCTGTATATATATATATATATATACACACTGATTGTCATTGGCTTACACATGTGTTCAGTTATAAACCAGTAGCGCATTGCTGCTCTTCAACAAATGCTAACAAGATAATGAAGCTAACTTTATAGTAGAAGTAAGCTGGAAATGTTTTTCTTAAATATTTTGGGCGCGATCCGATATAGATCGCAGTTTGCGGCGCAAGCGAGGGAACCGGCGTCGCCCGCAGTTTCAGCTCGCAACTCGAGCTATCCCATATAGGTCGCCGTCAGATGCTAACGTGCCGTAAGTCTGACAAACCAGCGATGTCCAGAAATCTGCGTAAGTACAAATTTCTGGCGTCGCCAGTGACTTGCGGCACGTTAGAAACTGCCGGCGCCTATAAAACCTGACTAAAGTCTAAAACACCCGCACTCTCTAACACGCCTCCCTAACATAGCCCGCACTGTCTAACACGCCTCCCTAACATAGCCCGCACTGTCTAACCCTCTATCCGCTATCCCCCCTCACTAGCCTAACAATAAAAAAGCTATTAACCCCTAAACCGCCGCTCCCGTACCCCGCCGCCAGCTATATTATATCTATAACCCCCTAAAGTGAGCCCCTAACACCGCCGCCATCTATATTAAAATTATTAACCCCTAATGAAAGCCCCTTACACCGCCGCCATCTCTATTAAAATGATTAACCCCTAATTTAATCTACCTACCCCGCCGCCAGCTATATTATCTATATTAACGTTAATATAGGTATTACATTATATATATTAACTATATTAACCCTAATTATATTAGGGTTAATATAGTTAATATAGTTACTATAGTATTTATATTAACTATATTAACTCTATCTAACCCTAACTAAATTTATATTAAATTAATCTAATTCATTTATAAACTAAAATATTCCTATTTAAATCTAAATACTTACCTATAAAATAAACCCTAAAATAGCTACAATATAATTAATAATTACATTTTAGCTATGTTAGGGTTAATATTTATTTTACAGGTAAATTGTTAATTATTTTAACTAGGTATAATAGATATTAAATAGTTATTAACTATTTAATATCTACCTAGTTAAAATAATTACCCAATTACCTGTAAAATAAATCCTAACCTAAGTTACAAATACACCTACACTATCAATAAATTTAATAAACTACAAACATCTATCTAAAAATACAATTAAATTAACTAAACTAAATTACAAAAAAAAACAAACACTAAATTACAAAAAATAAAAAAAAAGATTACAAGATTTTTAAGCTAATTACACCTATTCTAAGCCCCCTAATAAAATAATAAACCCCCAAAATAAAAAAAATTCCCTGCCCTATTCTAAATTAAACAAATTTCAAAGCTCTTTACCTTACCAGCCCTTAAAAGGGCCTTTTGTGGGGCATGCCCCAAAGAATTCAGCTCTTTTGCATACAACAAATACAATCCCCCCCCCATTACAACCCACCACCCACATACCCCTATTCTAAAACCACCCAAACCCCCCTTAAAAAATCCTAACACTACCCCCCTGAAGATCTCCCTACCTTGTCTTCACCACACCGGGCCGAACTCCTGATCCAATCCGGGCGATGTCTTCCTCCAAGCGGCAAAGAAGAATTCTTCCTCCGGCGATGTCTTCCTCCAAGCGGCAAAGAAGAATTCTTCCTCCGGCGACGTCTTCCTCCAAGCGGCAGCAAAGTCTTCATTCTTCCGGCGGCATCTTCAATCTTCTTTCTTCGCTCCGCCGCCGCGGAGCATCCATCCCGGCCGACTGCTGTACTACGAATGATGTACCTTTAAATGACGTCATCCAAGATGGCGTCCGCCGAATTCCGATTGGCTGATAGGATTCTATCAGCCAATCGGAATTAAGTTAGAAAAATCTGATTGGCTGATTGAATCAGCCAATCAGATTCAAGTTCAATCCGATTGGCTGATCCGAACAGCCAATCAGATTGAGCTTGCATTCTATTGGCTGATCGGAACAGCCAATAGAATGCAAGCTCAATCTGATTGGCTGATTGGATCAGCCAATCGGATTGAACTTGAATCTGATTGGCTGATTCAATCAGCCAATCAGATTTTTCTAACTTAATTCCGATTGGCTGATAGAATCCTATCAGCCAATCGGAATTCGGCGGACGCCATCTTGGATGACGTCATTTAAAGGTACATCATTCGTAGTACAGCAGTCGGCCTGGATGGATGCTCCGCGGCGGCGGAGCGAAGAAAGAAGATTGAAGATGCCGCCGGAAGAATGAAGACTTTGCTGCCGCTTGGAGGAAGACGTCGCCGGAGGAAGAATTCTTCTTTGCCGCTTGGAGGAAGACATCGCCGGAGGAAGAATTCTTCTTTGCCGCTTGGAGGAAGACATCGCCCGGATCGGATCAGGAGTTCGGCCCGGTGTGGTGAAGACAAGGTAGGGAGATCTTCAGGGGGGTAGTGTTAGGCTTTTTTAAGGGGGGTTTGGGTGGTTTTAGAATAGGGGTATGTGGGTGGTGGGTTGTAATGGGGGGGGGGGATTGTATTTGTTGTATGCAAAAGAGCTGAATTCTTTGGGGCATGCCCCACAAAAGGCCCTTTTAAGGGCTGGTAAGGTAAAGAGCTTTGAAATTTGTTTAATTTAGAATAGGGCAGGGAATTTTTTTTATTTTGGGGGTTTATTATTTTATTAGGGGGCTTAGAATAGGTGTAATTAGCTTAAAAATCTTGTAATCTTTTTTTTTATTTTTTGTAATTTAGTGTTTGTTTTTTTTTGTAATTTAGTTTAGTTAATTTAATTGTATTTTTAGATAGATGTTTGTAGTTTATTAAATTTATTGATAGTGTAGGTGTATTTGTAACTTAGGTTAGGATTTATTTTACAGGTAATTGGGTAATTATTTTAACTAGGTAGATATTAAATAGTTAATAACTATTTAATATCTATTATACCTAGTTAAAATAATTAACAATTTACCTGTAAAATAAATATTAACCCTAACATAGCTAAAATGTAATTATTAATTATATTGTAGCTATCTTAGGGTTTATTTTATAGGTAAGTATTTAGATTTAAATAGGAATATTTTAGTTTATAAATGAATTAGATTAATTTAATATAAATTTAGTTAGGGTTAGATAGAGTTAATATAGTTAATATAAATACTATAGTAACTATATTAACTATATTAACCCTAATATAATTAGGGTTAATATAGTTAATATATATAATGTAATACCTATATTAACTATAATATACTTAGGGTTAATATAGATAATATAGCTGGCGGCGGGGTAGGTAGATTAAATTAGGGGTTAATCATTTTAATAGAGATGGCGGCGGTGTAAGGGGCTTACATTAGGGGTTAATAATATTAATATAGCTGGCGGCGGTATAGGGGGATTAGATTAGGGGTTAATAATTTTTATATAGGTGGCGGCGGTGTAAGGGGTCAGATTAGGGGATAGATAATGTAGATGGCGGCGGTTTTAGGGGCTCACAGTAGGGGGTTAGTTTATGTAGATGGCGGCGGGGTCCGGGAGCGGCGGTTTAGGGGTTAATAACTTTATTAGGGATTTCGGGGGGGGGGGGATCGCGGTTGACAGGTAGATAGACATTGCGCATGCGTTAGGTGTTAGGTTTATTTTAGAAGATCGCGGTTGACAGGGAGATAGACATTGCGCATGCGTTAGGTTTATTTTCTAGTTAGTTTAGGGAGTTACGGGGCTCCAATAGTCAGCGTAAGGTTTCTTACGGCTGCTTTTTGTGGCGAGGTGAAAATGGAGTAAGTTTTCTCCATTTTCGCCACGTAAGTCCTTACGCTGCATATTGGATACCAAACTGCGCTGGTTTGGTATACCTGCCTATGGCCCAAAAAACTACGGGCGACGGCAGAAATATACGCGCGTAACTTCTAGGTTACGCCGTATATAGGATACCAAATCAGCGTAAATATTGGCGTCGCCGGCTTTTGCGGGCGACGCTTTATATCGGATCGACCCCCTGATGTTCTACCTAAATCCTGAAATAAAACGTTGTGTTTCATGTCAAGTTACTATAATTTATACCTCTTATTACATTCTATCTAAGCATCTCATGGCAGCCCTCTGAGTACACAATATATAATTAATTATCAATTGAGTTGCATATTAGCCAATTAGTGCATTGTCTACTAAAAGCAACATGCTATAAGCCTCACATGAAATAGCAGTCCCCTGTTGTGAAAACCAATTAAAACAGCATGTGATAAGAGGCTCCCTTCAAGTATTTAGATATAAGCATATGAGGCTACCTATGTGTATCTTTCAAATAAGAATAAAAAAAGAACAAAGCACATTTGAAGAAAAAAAACAAATAGTATTTTTTTTTTTTAATTATCAAGCTGTAATTTTGATAAGAGATGAAAACCATGTTACTAATATATCTTGGAGATTTATGTCTGCACAAATATATTTAGACAATCCAGGAAACATCTTGAATGAAAAATAAAGTAAAGTGTATAATAAATAATTTTATTTGAATATATTTATTTTCAAGATATTTATTGACAAACTTTCAAAGTCAATAATTGCAAGATGACCAAAATTAACATCTTTTGGAAATAAAAGCAATAATAAAAAATAACATAACAAAAATAAAACTACTGTATGTTACACAGTCAATCCTAACAACATTAATCCAAATATAAAGAGTGGAAATAAGAAGGGCGACTCCTAGTGCAGAGCAACAAAGAAAAAGCATCTCGTATTCCAATCCCAGGTGTAAGGGTACTCACAATTCGAAGCACACACGATAGTGCAAGTATCACCTACTGGGTATATTATAGTGGCCCAGTGCACATATTGATTACAAAGGCAGATGCAAAAGATCCCAATGCGTCCTTTGTTGATTGGCGTTGAAGGCCGGTGTATGGAAGAAGACTGAAGATATTGTTTAGAAAACTAAATAATTTTATGCGATATCAATTAAAAAAACAACAATAACAATGAATTGTGGTACAATACATAAAAACAAAACAGTATTAAACGCTATGCATTTCTCAACATTAACCATGCCATTTTCCTCAGGCTAATTATTCCAAATATAGTCTGATCGAGCTTGGACTCCCCTTGAATCATTTAGCTGTAATGGAGCTAAATGATTATCATACTTGGGGATATCCAAGCTCTCCATATCTATATCAGGCAAGTTAATGGCAATTTTGTGTAACATACAGCAGATAAGGAAAATAAAAGATACTTTGGAGGGGGCATACTGAAGAACCTCACCGGGGATGTCCAAGCATTCGAAACGGCTCTTCAGTATGCCAAAGTTGAACTCAATAACCGATCGGGTAGTGATGTGGGCGTCATTGTAGCGCACCTCTTCCACTCTGTTGGGGTTGTTGATGGGTGTGAACAGCCACGGAAGACAAGAATATTCAGAATCACCTGCGTAAAAAAAATAGAGCATTGATATTAGCAATCTGAATGAATAAAATCTATAATATACATATGTGAAAATTTATAAGAGATATTTACCTATTAGGATTCCCTCTGGCATTTGTCCCTCCTGGAAACGATCGTAGATGGCAGAATTCGGAAGGATGAAGGAATCATGATTAGAACCAGGCAATCCAGAGAGGACGCTCGCTCATAATTCTTAACCTGGCGTCACAGATGACCTGTCCCGGTATGGCTCTTCTCTTCCCCTGGGAGGCTGCACCAATACATGAGTGCAGTCTATGGCCCCCAATACTCTTAGCAACCTAGTTATATTATAGAACTGGAGCTTGACATCATGCCACTCCTCCTGTGTTTTTGGGAAGTGGACATGATGGACTAGGCGTTGGTGCAAGGCATTCAGGACAACCTTCAGATGATAAGAGAAGTTTGCCTGGCTCATACTTATGCCTAGACTTGTCACAGCCTGGAACGATCCAGTTGCCAAAAAATAGAGGACCAATAGTAACTTTACTATCCCAGGAATTGCCCTAGTCCTTGCAGTTAGTGGTTCGAGAGAGTCCTTGATTTTGATATAGAGCCTCTCAATAGAAGCCTTATTGAGTCAAAATCGACGGATCACCTCTCGATCACTGAGGGCATGGAGACCAATCCTAGGCAGGAAAACCCTCGGCACCCGCTGGCGTCTTCTTTGACGCTCCACAGCTATCATCACCCGTTTTGCTCTGTGTCTCTGTAATAATAAAGCAATCTCCAACATGCCCAACAACTCCATTGTAAATAAATCAGGATATGAAGTGTGTGTCGATTGAAACACATTTTTATAATGCCAAGTTCTCCAGCTGTAAATGATTGCAGTAGTTGATTGAATAACTTATCCAGCACACATTACATCACAGACAAATTAATTGCGGGTTTTCTGTATTTTTGCATCATAATACGAGTATAAAGTAGTTTTTTAAAAAGGTAACATGCATGGAAGCACCTCCCAGATGACAAGTTCACCAGTTGAAAAATGTATAGAAGCACCTCCCACATGACAAGTTAAATTGCTGGAAAACAGTTGTGGACGCTTGACATTGATTGATGAAATTAACTAAATTACTTCTGCGACACACAGTATATAACATGGCAGGATTGCTGTTTTTTTCATGGATTCGTCATTATACGAGCACAAAGTTGTTGTTTTAATGGTAATATGTATGTAAACACCTCCCAGATGACAAGTTCACCAGCTGTAAATGCAGGTGTATGCTTGATATTGATTTTGCAATTAACTGAATTACTTATACCCCATGAGTATTTAAATATAGGTAAAAATTCATGACTTTGGTTTTCTGTTTTTAGATGGCAGTGTCGTGGAGACTTAAAAGGTTAGTCATTGATTATGTTGTTTTTAGACTCCAATATTAAAGAACAATGTGGTGCATTAACATTGCCAAACATGGCTTAAAAAATAATGCAATTTTAAACACATTCACATGTATTTTTGTATGGAATAGTTGTTATTGTCTTGCTATCCTTTGTGGGAAGTAAAATGCAATTTTAAACACATTTCCATGTATTTTTGTATGGAATAGTTGTCATTGTCTTGCCATACTTTGTAGGAAGTAAAATGCAATTTTAAACACATTTGCATGTATTTTAGTATGAAATTGTTTTCATTGTCTTGCTATCCTTAGTTGGAAGTAAAATGCAATTTTAAACACATTTGCATGTATTTTAGTATGAAATGGTTTTCATTCTCTTTCTATCCTTTGTTGGAAGTAGAATGCAATTTTAAACACATTTGCATGTATTTTTGTATGGAATGGTTTTCATTCTGTTTATATCCTTTGTTGGAAGTAGAATGCCATTTTAAACACATTTGCATGTATTTTAGTATGGAATGGTTTTCATTGTCTTGCTATCCTTTGTGGGAAGTAAAATGCAATTTTAAACACATTTGCATGTATTTTTATATGGAATGGTTTTCATGCTCTTGCTATCCTTTGTTGGAAGTAGAATGCAATTTTAAACACATTTGCATGTATTTTTGTATAGACTAGTTTTCATTCTCTAGGCTATCCTTTGTTGGAAGTAGAATTCAATTTTAAACACATTTGCATGTATTTTAGTATGGAATGGTTTTCATTGTCTTGCTATCCTTTGTGGTAAGTAAAATACAATTTTAAACACATTTGCATGTATTTTTGTATGGAATGGTTTTCATTCTCTTGCTATCCTTAGTGGGAAGTAGAATGCAATTTTAAACACATTTGCATGTATTTTTGTATGAAATGGTTTTCATTCTCTAGCTATCCTTAGTGGGAAGTAAAATGCAATTTTAAACAAATTTGCATGTATTTTAGTATGGGATGGTTTTCATTGTCTTGCTATCTATCCTTTGTGGGAAGTAAAATGCAATTTTAAATACATTTGCATTTATTTTTGTATGGAATGGTTTTCATTCGCTTTCTATCCTTTGTTGGAGGCAGAATGCAATTGTAAACACATTTGCATGTATTTTTGTATATAATGGTTTTCATTCTCTTGCTATTCTTTGTTGGAAGTAGAATGCAATTTTAAACACATTTGCATGTATTTTTGCATGGA
The DNA here is from genome assembly GCF_027579735.1 of Bombina bombina. Lineage (NCBI taxonomy): Eukaryota > Metazoa > Chordata > Amphibia > Anura > Bombinatoridae > Bombina > Bombina bombina. Next base: position 724,939,310 of record NC_069500.1, on the reverse strand, counting down.
ATGGTTTTCATTCTCTTTCTATGCTTTGTGGGAAGTAAAATGCAATTTTAAACACATTTGCATGTATTTTTGTATGGAATGGTTTTCCTTCTTTTGCTATCCTTAGTGGGAAGTAGAATGCAATTTTAAACACATTTGCGTGTATTTTTGTATGGAATGGTTTTCGTTTTCTTGCATGCATTTGCATGCATGTTAGTATGAAATGTTTTTTCTTTTGTCTTGCTATCCTTAGTGGGAAGTAAAATGCAATTTTAAACACATTTGCATGTATTTTAGTATGAAATGGTTTTCATTCTCTTTCTATCCTTTGTTGGAAGTAGAATGCAATTTTAAACACATTTGCATGTATTTTTGTATAGACTGGTTTTCATTCTCTTGCTATCCTTTGTTGGAAGTAGAATGCAATTTTAAACACATTTGCATGTATTTTAGTATGGAATGGTTTTCATTGTCTTGCTATCCTTTATGGGAAGTAAAATGCAATTTTAAACACATTTGCATGTATTTTTGTATGCAATGGTTTTCATTCTCTTGCTATCCTTTGTTGGAAGTAGGAAAAATGCATGATAGGTCTGGACAGATACTACTAGAGAACTCAAGCCAACTCTAAAGTGAACCGTGATCTCTCTAACACAGTCCAATTAAAGGTGTATAAAGAAGGGGGAGACTAGAGTGGCGCACAAGGCTGAGTTCACACACAGATTTATGGAAACATAAAAACCTAAAAACCATATATATAAAATAAATAAATCAACACAAAGAGTAAATATTATTATAAATAAATATTATTAAAAATCAAGTGATTAAGGGGTTAAATTTAATATACAAATCACAATGAATATTCAGACAGTACAATAAAATTCCTAAAACATAGTTTACTAAATGATGTGGCCACATCTAATATAATAAATCTATAGCTAGTAAATGCACTTCATACTAAATATGGATAAATATATGTCTGGATCAAACAAATTCTAAAATGCTGATAAAAAGATATACTAAAATAGATGTATAAATTGATAATCCTAACTAATATCTAATGCAAGGAGTAGCAAAACTAATGATAACGTTCACGAACCAGAGTTCACGTATCCGTTCAAAAGCAGAAAAAATAGTTTGCTTGGTGGTTAGAGCTGATCGCCCATTGAATGTAATATAATGATTTGGAATGCGAATAAAGTCTCTCTGTAAATACTGGTAAAATAAGTAGTATGATAAGTTGCTGACCGGTCAGAAAAGTGTCTCCAGAACAATGAAATGGGATGTTAAATAATTTGTATCCACGTACCTGACAAGCTTTAAGGCTGCGAGTGGCTCCGATGCTGTTTCTGCGCTCACGACAGAGTGAGCGGCTGTGAGCACTACACGCTGAGCTGTCTCCTTACTCCCAAGCGTGACTCCAGCGTCTTCACTGTCTGCGTGTACGTACTTCGTCACCTGACAGATATCCTCCAATCGGAACTCAGTAAAAACGTTCCAAATTCAAAAGCCAGTTTATAGTGAGAGTTACAAAAGGGAATAAGATGTAATCTCTTATTTGGCAATAAACAAGAAGTCCAGAAGTGTGTAAGTCTCTTTTACCCAATTCGGCACGTTGTGCCTTTATCAAGATGACTTACAGGATGCCTCACATGTGTTTATATAGGTTTTTTGAGGATGCCATTTTTATTTTTTATTTTAACTGTTTGTTGCCTGCATCAATAAACTTTATTTCATGAACAGTGATCATTTTTGTCTTAAACATCTCACATCAATTCATTGCCAATTTTCTCTAATTCACTATATAGTTAGCCTAAAAACAACAGTAGATTAACTAACAATGGGGTTAAAAGACTAAAATATATCTGATGGTCGATTATAAACACTTGAATTCAGATTAAAATATTAAATTACATATCACAAATCTTATTTGTCGTTAGTACTTACTAAAAAATGTCTTAAAATTTAACTACAAAAAATAACTACAGAGAATCAAGTCCTCTCTAAACAAAAATTCATAAAAGAGTTGTTTTTTACAATAAATTAGTAGACAGTTCATTAAAGAAAGTTCATTATAGTTTGGAATGATAGAGTACTGGGTAACTGTAACTAAAAGCACATACTTCATTGAAAAGGAATAAGTAAGATAGGTATAATTAGTTAAAAGGGTTTAGATCAAGTTCTGCATTCAGTCCACCAGGGGTCAAGGTGGCAAAATTAAAAATAAGTTCAGCTTCTGCCATAAGAAGCTGTTTGGTTATATTCCCACCTCTATGCGATTTCACCTTTTTAACACCCCAATAAAGTAGACCATCAGTTTTTTGGCCATGAAAATCTTTGAAGTGCTTAGAAAGCAAATGATCCTCATATCCCCATTCTATGTTAAGGAGGTGCTGTCTTATTCTATCTCTTACAGGTCTGCTCGTTTGTCCGAAATACTGTTTTTTGCACTGGCACTGTATCATATACAACGTTTTTGCCAAAGCATCTAATGGTATCTCTAATTTTTATTTAGGAATCTGAGTTGCTGGCTTCTATTTGTTTGCACTTACTGCTAAAACTACAGGCTTTGCACTGATGGCATGGGTAAAAACCTTCCAGTGTATTGCCTTTTATATCTAAATTGTGGTTTTTCCTTTTTCTGAACTCACTGAGAGCTAGGATATACTTCAGTGTTTTGGCTCTCCTATAAATGATCTTTGGTTTGTTATCTGTGATTTCATTTAAAATTGGGTCTTTCTGGACTATATGCCAGTGTTTGTGTATAATTTTCTTGATTAATTTAAAATCTGCACTGTATTGTGTAATGAATATGGTTTCAAAATCTTTGGGGTTCGTTTGTTTTTTCTCTTTTTTATTTAGAAGTGAAGTTCTTTCTATTTTTTCTACGCTTCGTATGGATTCTGCTATCAGTTCTTCATTATAACCCTTTTCAATAAATCTTTCTCTCAATATATTAGATTGACCCTTAAAATCCTTTATAGTAGAGCAATTTTTCCTTAGTCTTAAGAACTGACCTTTCAGAATATTCAGCTTCCATTGATCCAGGTGGCAACTGTTAAAATGTATATAATTATTAGTGTCCACTTTTTTGAAGAATGTTTTTGTCTGAACTTTATTATCTATAATTTCGATAGTGAGATCTAAAAAGTCAATAGTTCTGGTGTTATAGTCATAAGAGAAAGTAATTCCCCACTCATTATTATTAATGTCTTCCATAAACAACTTGAGTAATTCCTCTCCTCCTTTCCAAATAAAAAACAAATCGTCTATGAAGAAGAACACGAGACAAAAAGGCTGAGATAGTTAACACTAGTGGGATCTTTAATTTAAGTAAATTAACTCTTAGAAGGGAACAGGAAAGAGTGCTTAGTAAAGGGCTGTCTTTTGCCCCGACGTGCCATATGAATAAATTTAACACTATGATAAACGTTAACCAATATATAAGAAAATTAACATTAAAACGCTATTTTATAAAGCATCCATTGGAGCGCACCTCTAATACTACGCTTATGAGTCAGAAACAAACACAGGACTATTACAATCATACAGATTTAAAAATAAAGTCCTCGTTCTACCCTACCCATCATAAGGGCAAATACTTAGAGCTGTTTGAAAAATCAGTGAAAGAAGATCTTACTAAAATTAACACTAAAAGTAAACAAAAACTGAACTATAATTTAACTAAAAAAGAAAATGAAATATTAAAAGATCTTAAAAATAATCCTGAGATCATTATTAAAGCAGCGGATAAGGGGGGGTTAGTATTACTTAACACGGAAGATTATTTAACAGAGGCTTATCGTCTACTAAATGACATTGAAACATATACTAAACTTAAGATTAATCCAGTGAAGAAATTTAGTTTAGAACTTGACAACTTACTTTTTTTTGCCAAAAAAGAAAAGATTATAAATGAAAAAGAACTGAGTTTTTTAAAAATAGAACATCCCATAACCCCGATCTTTTATTACTTGCCCAAAACACATAAATCTCTAATAAAACCCCCAGGGAGACCCATCATCTCGGGTATCAACTCATTAACTGCTAATTTGTCACAATACGTAGACAAGTACCTACAACCCTACATGACTACCCTTCCTTCTTACCTTAAAGATTCGACCACATTGCTCCATGAGTTAGAGAGTATTATCTGGCAGAATGACTATCTTTTGGTAACGTGCGACGTTAACGCACTTTACACTAATATCACACACAATATAGGATTAGATTCAACTAGATTTTATCTATATGATGATAAAGATATGCCCCTTAATTAGGCCGATTTTATCTTACAATGTATTCATTTTATACTTAACAACAATTATTTCAGTTTTAATGGGGACTATTATTTACAAAAGAAAGGGATGGTGATGGGTACGAGGTTTGCGCCCAGTTATGCTAATCTTTTTATGGGCAGATTTGAACATGTGAATATTTTAACCAGCCCCTGGAGCGCAAACCTTGTACTCATCAAACGCTACATAGATTATTTGTTTTTTATTTGGAAAGGAGGAGAGGAATTACTCAAGTTGTTTATGGAAGACATTAATAATAATGAGTGGGGAATTACTTTCACTTATGACTATAATACCAGAACTATTGACTTTTTAGATCTCACTATCGAAATTATAGATAATAAAGTCCAGACAAAAACATTCTTCAAAAAAGTGGACACTAATAATTATATACATTTTTACAGTTGCCACCTGGATCAATGGAAGCTGAATATTCCGAAAGGTCAGTTCTTAAGACTAAGGAAAAATTGCTCTACTATAGAGGATTTTAAGGGTCAATCTAATATATTGAGAGAAAGATTTATTGAAAAAGGTTATAATGAAGAACTGATAGCAGAATCCATACGAAGCGTAGAAAAAATAGAAAGAACTTCACTTCTAAATAAAAAAGGGAAAAAACAAACGAACCCCAAAGATTTTGAAACCACATTCATTGCACAATACAGTGCAGATTTTAAATTAATCAAGAAAATTATACACAAACACTGGCATATTGTCCAGAAAGACCCAATTTTAAATGAAATCACAGATAACAAACCAAAGATCATTTATAGGAGAGCCAAAACACTGAAGTATATCCTAGCTCTCAGTGAGTTCAGAAAAAGGAAAAACCACAATTTAGATATAAAAGGCAATACACTGGAAGGTTTTTACCCATGCCATCAGTGCAAAGCCTGTAGTTTTAGCAGTAAGTGCAAACAAATAGAAGCCAGCAACTCAGATTCCTAAATAAAAATTAGAGATACCATTAGATGCTTTGACAAAAACGTTGTATATATGATACAGTGCCAGTGCAAAAAACAGTATTTCGGACAAACGAGCAGACCTGTAAGAGATAGAATAAGACAGCACCTCCTTAACATAGAATGGGGATATGAGAATCATTTGCTTTCTAAGCACTTCAAAGATTTTCATGGCCAAAAAACTGATGGTCTACTTTATTGGGGTGTTAAAAAGGTGAAATCGCATAGAGGTGGGAATATAACCAAACAGCTTCTTATGGCAGAAGCTGAACTTATTTTTAATTTTGCCACCCTGACCCCTGGTGGACTGAATGCAGAACTTGATCTAAACCCTTTTAACTAATTATACCTATCTTACTTATTCATTTTCAATGAAGTATGTGCTTTTAGTTACAGTTACCCAGTACTATATCATTCCAAACTATAATGAACTTTCTTTAATGAACTGTCTACTAATTTATTGTAAAAAACAACTCTTTTATGAATTTTTGTTTAGAGAGGACTTGATTCTCTGTAGTTATTTTTTGTAGTTAAATTTTAAGACATTTTTTAGTAAGTACTAACGACAAATAAGATTTGTGATATGTAATTTAATATTTTAATCTGAATTCAAGTGTTTATAATCGACCATCAGATATATTTTAGTCTTTTAACCCCATTGTTAGTTGATCTACTCTGTTGTTTTTAGGCTAACTATATAGTGAATTAGAGAAAATTGGCAATGAATTGATGTGAGATGTTTAAGACAAAAATGATCACTGTTCATGAAATAAAGTTTATTGATGCAGGCAACAAACAGTTAAAATAAAAAATAAAAATGGCATCCTCAAAAAACCTATATAAACACATGTGAGGCATCCTGTAAGTCATCTTGATAAAGGCACAACGTGCCGAATTGCGTAAAAGAGACTTTCACACTTCTGGACTTCTTGTTTATTGCCAAATAAGAGATTACATCTGATTCCCTTTGTAACTCTCACTATGAACTGGCATTTGAATTTGGAACGTTTTTACTGAGTTCCGATTGGAGGATATCTGTCAGGTGACGAAGTACGTACACGCACACAGTGAAGACGCTGGAGTCACGCTTGGGAGTAGTGATGTCCCGAACTGTTCGCCCGCGAACGGTTCACAGCGAACATAGCTTGTTCGCGTTCGCGTTTGTGGGCGAACACATGGCGATGTTCGATCCGCCCCTATGTGTCATCATTGAGGAAACTTTGACCCTGTATGTCACAGCCGTCTGACACATTAGAGCCAATCAACATCAGACACTCCCTCACAGACCCTCCCAGCTACTCGGAACCCGCCATTTTAGACTCATAACGACCTTGCTTTCTTAATGAGAGGACGTGTTGTGTTTTTGCTCCTGACATTAATAGGAAAAACATAGCTAGGCTAGTGTATTTAGTGTCCACTACAGTCCAGAAGGACTCCACTCATCTCTGCTGCAAGCACAGCACCCCAAAAAGCCCTTTTTAGGGCTATATTTCGTGCCGTTTTTTTTTTTTTTTCCGTATTTTTTTTATTAGCATTTGCTTGGCTTTCAGCCTGTATGTTTAAAGCTCACAGCATATGCCACCACTGATATCTCCCTAACAACATTAGTTTAAATTTAACTAACCAAAATTTTTTATTATTTTGCTAGTGTAATTTTTTTTCATTTTCTATCAGGCCTGTGTCACACAGCATATACTCTGGTTCATTGCTCTGTGCCAGCCACCAGTGTTAATATCTGTTTATAACATTATTTTAAATTTAACAGTTTTTTATTTAAATCATTTTTCTAGTGTAATCTAATTAAATTTTCTATCAGGCCTGTGTCTGTCAGGCTCACTCAGCATTAATATACCTCATTTTTTCAGTCTTTTGGTTAATTGGTCTGTGCCAGGCAGCCACCCACCACTCATATCTTCTTCACCTTAATTTAAATATAAAAAAAAAAGTTTAAATTTGTTTGATAGTGTAATCTAATATAATTTTCTATCAGGCCTGTGTGTTTTGCTGACATACAGAGCCTACTGTGTTTACTTGCTGCCCTCTCTAGTCTATGAGCCACGACTCATATGTGTTTAACCTTTTTTTAATTCCCCCCCCCCCCCCCAAAAAATAATTTAAATCATTTTTCTAGTGTAATCTAATAGTATTTTCTATCAGGCATGTGTGTATCTGACTTACAGAGCCTACTGTTTTTAATAGCTGCCCTTCCAAGGCTATCAGCCACGACTCATATGTATGTGCTTAACCTTTTTCTTTAAATTACCAAAAAAAAGTCTTTAAATCATTAAGCTAGTGTAATCTAATTTTATTTTCTATCAGGCCTGTGTCTAACTGTCTATCTGACTTACACAGCATACTGTTGTTAATTGCTGCACTACGTAGCAGCCAGCCAGTGCGACCACTCATATGTGCATTGCACTTCTTAACATAATTTTAATATTAAAATCTAAAATTTTAAAATATTTTGCTAGTGTAATATAATTTAATTTTCTATCAGGCCTGTGTTTTTGTCACTTACACAGCATACTGTGTTAAATTGCTGCCCTACCTACCATCCACAACTCATATCTGCCAGCCTGTGTGCCAGGCCCAACTAGCAAATTAGTGGCACCAATCATAATTCTTGTAACAGTATCAAAAAAATTAAAAATCATAATTTTTTGTACTGCAAATATTCAGTCTACTAGTGCCATTGAATTGCAGTTTCCTCCTGCCTGGCAGCCTGTGTGCCAGGCACAAACTAGCCAATTAGTGCCACCAATCCTAGTTGTTGTAAAAGTATTGTTAATATTTAAAATTCCAAATTGATCGCTTGTGATTCCTCAGTTTGCTCGTGCCATTGAATTGCACTTTCCTCCTGCCTGCCAGCGTGTTTTCCAGGCCCAACTAGCCAATTAGTGGAACCAATCATAATTCTTGTAACAGTATATAAAAAAATAAAAATCATAATTTTTTGGACTGCAAATATTCAGTCTCCTAGTGCCATTGAATTGCATTTACCTCCTGCCTGCCAGCCTTTTGTGCCAGGCCGTCTTGCCAACTATTTACACCAATCATAATTGTTGTCACAGTATAGTTACTAATTAAAATTTAAAATGTTTTGATTGTTGATCTTAATCCTCAGTTTGCTCGTGCCATTGAATTGCACTTTTCTACTGCCTTCCAAGCCTGTGTGCCAGGCCTACTTTCAAAATATTTACACCAATCATATTTGTTGTCACAGTATTCTTAATAATTAAAAATTAAATTTTTTGGTAATAGTTGTTCTGAATCCTCAGTTTGCTCGTGCCATTGAATTGCACTTTCCTCCTGCCTTGCAGCCTGCTGTGTGCCAGGCCCACCTAGCCAATTATTGCCAGCAATCATATTTCTTTTAACAGTTTTGCAAAAATTGTCAATCATCACTGTTTTGACTGTCAGTATTCAGTCTCCTAGTGTCCTTGAATTGCATTTACCTCCTGCCTGCCAGCCTTTTGTGCCAGGCCGTCTTGCCAACTATTTACACCAATCATAATTGTTGTCACAGTATAGTTACTAATTAAAATTAAAAAAAATTTGATTGTCGATCTTAATCCTCAGTTTGCTCTTGCCATTGAATTGCACTTTTCTACTGCCTTCCAAGCCTGTGTGCCAGGCCTACTTTCAAAATATTTACACCAATCATATTTGTTGTCACAGTATTCTTAATAATTAAAAATTAAAATTTTTGGTAATAGTTGTTCTGAATCCTCAGTTTGCTCGTGCCATTGAATTGCACTTTCCTCCTGCCTTGCAGCCTGCTGTGTGCCAGGCCCACTTAGCCAATTATTGCCCGCAATCATATTTCTTTTAACAGTATTGCACAAATTGTCAATCATCACTGTTTTGACTGTCAGTATTCGGTCTCCTAGTGTCCTTGAATAACAACCGAGTTAGCCATGGGTGTTAATCCAAGACCGCTTGGCTTTATTTTTGGGTATTTTTGGGTGCGGCTAATCATGCAGGCCATATAGAGCTGCCACCATTCGGTGTTGTATCAGCTATTTAACTAATAAGAACAGAACTACAAAAATACAACCAATGAAGGGCCTTATGAAGACTGAGCCAAGGTTGGATTGTAGTATTTGGTTAGGCTAATCATGATGGCCATGTAGACCACCACTGAGAGTCCTGGAAGTAACAGGGATGAGATGAAAGTGCTAAGAATAGTACTACTTGAAACAACCGAGTTAGCCATGGGTGTTAATCCAAGACCGCTTGGCTTTATTTTTGTTTTGTGTGCGGCTAATCATGCAGGCCATATAGAGCTGCCACCATTCGGTGTTGTATCAGCTATTTAACTAATAAGAACAGAACTACAAAATACAACCAATGAAGGGCCTTATGAAGACTGAGCCAAGGTTGGATTGTAGTATTTGGTTAGGCTAATCATGATGGCCATGTAGACCACCACCGAGAGTCCTGGAAGTAACAGGGATGAGATGAAAGTGCTAAGAATAGTACTACTTGAAACAACCGAGTTAGCCATGGGTGTTAATCCAAGACCGCTTGGCTTTATTTTTGTTTTGGGTGCGGCTAATCATGCAGGCCATATAGAGCTGCCACCATTCGGTGTTGTATCAGCTATAAAAATAATAAGAACTGTACTATCAAAATACAGCCAATGAAGGGCCTATGAAGACTGAGCAAAGGTTGGATGGTAGTATTTTGTTCGGCTAATCATGATGGCCATGTAGACCACCCGTAACAGGGATGAAAGTGCTAAGAATAGTACTAATTGAAACAACCGAGTTAGCCATGGGTGTTAGTCTAAGACCACTCGGCTTTTTTGGGGGTTTGGGTACAGCTAATCATGAAGGCCAGATAGACCTGCCACCATTTGGTGTTGTAACAGGTATTAAACTGCAAAGAATAGTACTACTTAACACAACCTACTTACCATGGGTCCCAGAGCATATGTTTGGTTATTATATTTTGTAAGGGTAATCATGCAGGCCATATAGACCTCCACCGATAGGGTGAGTATGAGTAACAGCTATTAAAATGCAAAGGACATTACTAATTAACACAACATAGTTACCATGGGTCGCAGACCAAGAGCAGATGTCTTATTATTATATTTTGTGTGGGTAATCATCCAGGCCATATAGACCTCACCAAATAGGGGGAGTTACAGAGATTAAAGTGCTAAGAATGGTAGTACTTAAAACACAACCTAGTTAAAATGGGTACCAGACCGCATGTCTTATTATTATATTTTTTCAGGGTAATCAGGCAGGCCATATAGACCACCCCCGATAGGGGGGGGGGGGCGTAACAGGGATTAAAGTGCTAAGAAAAGTACTAATTAACACAAGCTAGTTATCATGGGTCCAGCACCGTGTGTCTTGATGTTATACTTTGTCAGGGTAATCATGCAGGCCATATAGACGTCCCTTGATAGGGGGAGTAACAGGGATTACAGTTATAAGAATAGTACTACTTAAACACAACCTAATTAACATGGGTCCAAGACCAGATGCTTTATTATTACACTTTGTCAGGCTAATCATGCAGGCCATATAGAGCTCCAACAAAAGGGGGGGTAAGAGGGATTCAAGTGATAAGAAAAGTTTTACTTAACACAACAAAATTACCATGGGTCCCAGACCGCATGTTTTGTTGTTATACTTTGTCAGGGTAATCATAACCGCCATATAGACCTCCACCAATAGGGGGAGTTACAGGGCTGAAAGTGCGAAGAATAGTACTACTTAACACAACCTAGTTGGGTCCAAGAACGCATGTTTAATTATTAGACTTTATCAGGGTAATTATATATCTAACAAATCTATCTATTTCTCTTCTATCGATTCTATCTAACTATCAATCTATGTATATCTATCCTATCTATCAATCTATCTTCTGTCCGGGATGTTTTGAGACAGCCACTTGTGTTTCTGACAAATTTGAAGTAGGAGGACAGAACAATCATCTTCTTCCATCTCCCGGTTCCACAAATGAAGGCCATATAGACCTCATCTGATAGGGGGAGTAACAGGTTGTAGTAAAATGTTAAGAATATTACTACTTAACACACCACGGGTCACAGACCACATGTCTTATTGTTATACTCTGTCAGGGAAATTATATATATTTCAAATCAATTTATTTATATATCAAATCGATCGAACTATCAAACGTATCCATCAGATGTAGATTGCATCTATTGATCGATGTAATTCGTATCTATAAAATGTATATTACATATTTTGGTTGATGTCATTCGTATCTATAAAATGTATATTGCATCTTTGATTCGATAACATTCGTATCTATCAAATGTATATTGCATCTATTGATTGATGTAATTTGTATCGATCGAATGTATATTGCATCTATTGAGCTATGTACAGTGTATCGATCATATGTATATTGCATCGATTGAGCTATGTAATCTATGTATCTATCTATCAAATCTATCTATCTCGTGGTTGTGC